>NC_084953.1:3928894-4021394 GCF_949316205.1 Platichthys flesus | reverse complement strand
GTGTTGATCTGCTGCCTCAGGCGTCAACATGTGTGAGATTAAATAAATGCACAAAAGAAGTTAAAGTTAAATTAAAGGTTCAAACCCACTCAGGGACCACAAAGCACTAGAGGGAGACAGAGAATGAGATGAAGAGCAGGGAGACTTTCAAACGCTGTGAACTACACATGTAGATACTAATCTGATGTGTT
This sequence comes from Platichthys flesus, assembly GCF_949316205.1. Taxonomy (NCBI): domain Eukaryota; kingdom Metazoa; phylum Chordata; class Actinopteri; order Pleuronectiformes; family Pleuronectidae; genus Platichthys; species Platichthys flesus. Next base: position 4,021,203 of record NC_084953.1, on the reverse strand, counting down.
ATTTGTGTTCTTATTATATGGGATGAGACCTATTGGAAAATATATATTTACTCAGCTGTGGGATTGTTGACTTGATATGTAAGAAACCAGTTGGACAGGACAAATATTTATCTGTGATAAACAAATTACCTCTAAAGATGTGTCCACTTTGTTCTGTGCTTTAGGGATTGAAGGAATTTTTAATGTGAATTTTCGCAATGATGTAAATTGAATATGATAAACAGAACTAAGCTGTGTTTCATCTGAGAAGCAAAGATCTCTGTGCCCAGCTGACATCAGGTGTTTGACCTTTGTCTGAAGAATTCTACGTGTTTACAAGAAGAAAATCGGATCCGAACAACCTGCTGTTTAAATGATTATTGTAGAAAATTTTGTTTTCCCAAAGAAATATAAATTTAGTAAATTATCCAGTTATCTGGAGGAAATTAGGTTTGTTTTGGAAACTATTTCCTCATTTGTGATTTCTTTAGATTTTTCTTTCTATTTTATTTGTCTGCCATCTATTTTTCTTTCATTTATCTTGTAAAGTGTGCCTGCATCTGTAAATGATGGGATGTGTGTATGATGAGATAGCAATCAGTAATCTTAAGCATGAAATATTCCACTTTGATATTTATGTTGGGATTCTGTGCACTCACAAACAACTGCAGGTAGTGGTTGTTGTTGTTTTGTGTCAGATCCTAATAAACACCAAAAATGTTTTTACAGACTCGCGCAAGAAATTCATCTTGGACTGAACTTTGATTCAAATCATCAGCTGAAGGTTCAGTAACTCAATATTGATCCACGTTCCTGTTTCCTGCTCTGAGAGGTGAAGGCTCCAGTGCTGAGAGATCTGTCACAGAGGTGAAGGTTATGGTTCAGCGCTGTGATCTGCTGACAGTGAGTGACAAGACCCCTCTCCTGTCTCCCTGAGTGTAACAGGAGCCCCGTACCTGAGCCTAGCCCTGACCCCGCGACCTCCGACCCCACCTGCCAGGTCATTCTCATGCCACCCTGACCTGCCATGAAACCAGAGAGCCCTACAGGAGCGAGGAAGTGCGCCGGCATCAGACATTGACATCAAGGTAAACATTTGTTTCAGTACCGACAATCGGCCGAACGGGCACGACAACACAAACTGGACCAAAGCTTCTTTTGTGGATTCATTCAAACTTAAAAGTGTTTTGAAAGAAAAAGGATAAACCCAAAGGGAAACACGATGGAATGTGCATCGATATACAGTAGCCTCATTATCTTGCGTTAGATTGATGCTACACCCATGTTTCCATTTGAAAACACATTAACACTGTGTTGAGCCATTTAAGTATATATTTAAGAATATATACTTAAATCAATTTGAGGAAATAATTAGCCGGGCTTCTTCAGTGGCGTCCTCTGTGTAAATATATATAAGGATTGTTATAAAAAGTAGTTAAAGGCAGCTAAATATCAGTGACAGGTGGAAGACACACAATGTTCAGGAGTCATGTTCATATTCATATGTTTAGGGACATTTGTTACTCCCTATATATTGCAGAGTCGTTTCCCCTATGCGTCATGAATAGCATGGTCACAGGGGTTAGGGTTAGAGTCACTAGCTGAGCAATATACCATCATGCATTGCGCTCGGGGCGGAGCGACGAGGAGCAGGAACAGCCCGATCGATCGTACAGATGTAAACACAAGAAGAGCATCAGAACACAAACAAGTTCACTTCTACACTTAAAGTTGGTTATTTAGCAGATTTTTTGTAGTGCGGCTGAGTCCAAATTGTTCTGAGTGGTCATCAAGCTGATAAATAAAAACATAAACCAGTTATGTTGGAAGCCGCGATGAGTTGAAGACCGACAGACGCCCGATGATCAGGATTTGCTTCTTTTTTTTTGTGCTTTTAATCCAAAAACACTTTCACTCAACTGATTAAAAACACCACCTCTCTGTTAGTTTCCATCTTCAAGCGAGAGAAACATGGAGGCGACCAAGGTCTTTGTTTGTCAAAGCAGCTGGATGGAATCTGAATGTGTCCGTCACCTTGATGCTCGCTGGAGCTGCCGGGCGAGATGGAAGATCTCCGTCCTGGAAATCGTCGCGGCTCCAAGGTTAGCCGCCAGTCGAGTCCGTCCTTGTGTGTGTGAATGTGAAAGAGAGAACATGGCAGCCGATCAAGGCTTCTCTCTCCGCCGCTCGGATTCTCATTAGAAGAACCTGCACAGGAGGTTTTCTATCCTTTTCTCTTTTTATTTGAAGGTTTATTCCAACGCTTTCCTAAAGTGAAACCATTCAATCCTTCCCCTCAATATTCTTCTAAATCTCATTTTGAATTAAACCCAGGGAGCAGGTTTCTATCCTCACACGTGCAGTAAACAAGGAACAGGTTTCCTGACACTATGACTGATCCGTGGAGCTTGTTCCCATCAGGACCCTAAACTTGGGCAGGAAGAAGAGCCGTCTATCACTGATACCACTGAACTCTTCTCTAAAGGTTTTTAACCTAAAGTCTCCTTCCTGGCAGTGAGGAAGAGGAGGAGAATCATCCTTCATTGTTTAATCCTGTGTCCTTCCACCGGTCAGCCCTGCTCTCCTTTCAATCCCCTGGGAGTGGGTGGAGGAACTCTTCTCCTCTTCTCTTGTTCTTCTCCTCTCCCTTTCTTTTCCACTCCTCTAATCTCCTGTCGTTCCTCTCCTCTTCCTCTCCTCTGACAGAGACATTCAATATTGACAGGCTTACACTTGTTACCTGCACCAAGGAGATGATATTGGAGATTCAAACCTGTGCTCAGAATGATTCTATCAATTAACTGTTTTTAAAGTATTTGCAGAATCATGACAATAATAAACTTTTACTTAGTTCTAAGTTCTGAGCCTTTTAAGAGCAGATTTAACCTCGTCGTTGTTTTTCGTTGTGTGTGTGTGTGTGTGTGTGCGTCACTAGGGGTTCCTGTCCCACTGACCTCAATGGAATAAAAATGTGATATTAACATAACTGCTTTAACTCTCTCTCTCTCTCTTTCTCTCAGTCCATCTCTCTCCCCCTCTCTCTTTACCTAGTTTCCTCTAGATCGATCCCATCTTTGTTTCTCTGTAACTAATATGACACATAAAGGGAGGCTGACAATAGGAAAGGTGCTAACTTTGAATCAGGCTTCACCTGATACCGAGGCTTTACCCATGAGCCTCAGGGTGTGGACGCAGGGAGTGGGAGGAGGTGGAAAGAAGGAAGAGGAGGAGGAGAAGGAGGCAATCACAGCTTATTTATCTTTTTCATGTGGCTTTCTCTCTTTTAAAAAAGGAGCTATCAGGCTCCCTCTCCACTCGTTGTGTGATTGTTATTCTCCTCAGGAAGATCCTTTGTCCGTCAAGAGGGAGAGTTTATTACTCAGACCCCTGGGGTTAATAATAGGTTTAACCTTGTAGATAAACTTGTGTGTGTATTGCGAGAGTGTGTGTTTGCCTATGTGTGTGTGTAGAAGTGTTTGTGCGTGTCTTGCCTTCCCTCCCCTTTAAGGTGATCGTCTGTGTAATAAGTTGTTTCACAGATAAAAAACATTTGTCTTTGACAGTAGCTGCCGCGCGATAAGCCGCCAAACACTCAGCGGCTCCTTGACTCTAATTGTTCTGCTCGACTCATCTCGGAACACATTAATATTATCATTAAGGTTGGATATTGTTAAGTGGGCGCCCTCGCAGGCGCGCCATTAAACAGATAGCGCTTTCTGTTCATCAAATGAGTGGCTACAGTAATCCTCATGTTCTAGATAACAGTTAACAACACTGCAAACACTGGCCGGTCGTACAGAAGGAGGAAAGGTGTCAGATGTGAAGGACTCAACGCTCCCATCAGCCTGAAAGGTAAAGTCAGCTGCAGTAGATTTTCAAAGTAGACGTCCAGGTGGAATCCACTGTTTTGGTTTTTATTGTTTTGGTTTTGAAGCCAGGGGTTTGACATTTTTTTAGGCGCCATTTTATTTTTGGGGAACCAGAAGAACCATATTTGGAGGTGCTGGGTGGAGCCTGTCTCCAGAGCTTTCAGTCACTTTGACGATCTGCAGTTGTTCGACTTTCATGACTTCAGACTGAAGGAAGTAATTCCCTGTTTGCTGATGTCAATCTCAGATACAATGATTCTGTTACCTGAGAGTCCAGCAGGAAGTGACCAGAAGTAAGCTTCTTATCAGACCTGCACTGAACTCCAGGTATTCTCCAGAATTTGTCTGAGTGAGCCCACATGAGGATACAGCGAGATAATGTCCAGATGAAACTGAAAATAAGTCCAAGAATACAAATATCTCAGGTTTAAAAAGTAACGTACATAGAGAACACATCAACACTGACAGACGAGATTCGAGAGCTTTAGTTGAACCAGGCCGAAGTCAAGATTATCAAAATAAAACGTGTGTATGCACATGAAGCATCATGCTGTTGCTTTTGTTCTGCAAAGATCAACGAGGTCCTCCGGCAGAGAGAACCATGTAAAATGGGATTCCATTAACAGAACATATTTCTGATATTCAAAATGTAATTTGTTGCATTCACTGTTCCTTGATTAAAATGAACAAACTGAGAAGAAAAAATGGCTGAGTACTTTTTTCTGAAGTCATAGAGTTTACAGAAGCACAAGATCTCAAATTGCTCTTGTGGCTGTTTTTAAAAGTCGACTCCTCGAGGTGGAGAGATCGCAGCTCAGTCATGGTCCCGGAAATATTTTGCACATTTTGTTTTTCCAAAGCTGCTGCTGGTGTGATCTCCACACAGACGCTCACAGACACGACTGACAAGGAACCAAATAAAGTTTCTAGGTGTTGAACTCACTGAGCAAAACGTTAATTAGGTGCCAGGAAATAAGTCGTGATATTTTAAGTGTGTGTGTGTGTCCTTGTGTGTTCAGTTGACACCGAGGTGGAGCGCTGAATCCTGTCCAACAGTGATAAGACTCCTGATGACAGGGCTGCATTAACCCACCTGACACACACACACACACACACACACAGACACACACACACACAGCAGGGTTAGGGAGGGACCGGGGTGTGTGAGAACACGCTTTAAGGAGCCTTGGCTGTCTGTGTGTGACACTAAATCCCATTCATGGCAACAAACACAGTGACAGAGTGAGATGGAGGAGGTTTATTACCGACCAACATGACATATACTGTACTGCAGGAGGAGGAGGAGGAGACTGGGTCTTCACCGTGACACACTGGGCCGACAACATGTTAGCAGGAGGAGGAGAGGAAATGTGCTTGTAGCAAATTGTAGTGCGATTGATCTGCTGGAATATGTCTTCATGTTTCAGAGCATCTTTACAGCGTTAAATTAGAAATTGAAACCAAAGTTCTGTGAAAAATCAAGAACTGAACATCAGTGTCATAAAAACTACTATAGATTACAGATATGATCTATGGGGCATTCAATTTTAAATGTACTCTGCCTTTTAATTTGGATCCGCCTCCTCCATACACTAACATGGAGGAGTCAGATCTTATGATCTATACCAGGGGTCTTCAACGTTTTTCAGGCCAAGGACCCCCAAACTGCTGGAGAGATGGAGCAGGGACCCACTACTATATATATTCTATAAAATTGTGTTTTATATTAAACTGGGCTTAGTGCCATGTATAAACATAGCTATCCTGCTAACTAAAAATGCTGAAGCTAACAGCTACCCAACAGCAAGCTAATGCCTTCCTAAGGCTGCCAGGGAGTAGCAAGAGTAGCCTTGTAGCAAGAGAGTGTAGCTAATCACAGCCCTCACAGTTCTTCATCAGTGGAGAAGTACCTCGCCATGTTTTAGTCTTCAGAGGAGTCATCCAAAGACTGTGCTGCTGTTCCGGAATATGTCAGGCCCGCTGCAGCCTGCTGGGCTTGAACTCTGAGCATGCAGAGTAGGCCCTCACGTCCCGTCTCAGTAAATGCATCAGTCCTTCCTGAGAATATATGATAAAAAACAAAACGTCTCAATAGTGCTTTTGTACGTGTGTATGTATACATACGTACACACGTACAGGGCTTTCTTTTCTACAGAAATATTTTTCCTGAGTTGATGTCTCTGCTTATGCCATCTAGAATGTGAAACCAAAGATATTTTGGCATAACCGTATGTTTTCGGATTGTCGAACTGTGTATTTGTGTTAAAGTCAAAAGGTCAAGGCCACACTGACCTCATCTTATGGTTTCAGTTGTCAAGAGACACAGTGTCATTTATACGAGAGAAAATATGTAGAAATATGTAGACGGACACTGCGCTGGTTAGCGGAGTCATACAACGCAGTGCGGTAATTCTAGTGTAGTTTTTTTTTAATAAATGGGTTATCTTTTTTTACAATCTACCAAAAGTTATCTATACATTTGGTCACAGAATGTTACACAAATAAATTGGCATTAAAGTTGTCATCTTGCTGTCTGGCCAGTCTGACGATGCATCTGCTGCGTCCATCAAGGGCATTCTGCAGGTAATTTGGATTGTTTGTTTCTTGTGAAGAGGAGAATAACATGAATTCATACCAATATCAGTTTACAATCAAACCTTTTTGTGTTAACCTTGTGTAAACAGAGTCAAAGGACATTGTTCAACAATGACACACATTTTCCCACAGTACCTGTCGTTCACTATTGAACTTCTGACACCCATTACTGGACTGTGTCTTCCTGTAGAGTGGTGATGTTCGTAGTACGTTTTTTTTCCACACCACATCGGATCAAAACAAAACTGCAGTCTGTGAAACAAGCAGTTTTGGTAGATATAAGGGAAATGCTAATATTTCTACATGAAACATATTCAGTCCCTTAAGCAAAATAACAATGATGGCAGGCCGCAACCTCGATGCCTTCGTCTACTTTGCTTACAGACTAGTTTGCGGAGTCTCGTGCTGCCGCCCCGTGACCGATACATCATCCCTCTTTTCTGAAACTAATGAAGGCAAATTCAAACATGTAGACAGAAATAATCAGTATAAATTAAAAGGTGTAAAGATTGCTAACATTATGTTTGATGGGGGTCATCATTATACATAACAGAGGAAAACTTTGCAAATGTATTCCTTAAATTTACTTGCCTTCCTGTGGAAAAAGTTGCTTTCCCAGTTAAACAATCACAGCAGGGAAGCATGATTGATCAAAATTCTTTCATTGTGATATTAACTTGTATGTCAGCAAGCGTACTTTGGGGATTTAATAAAAATGTATAGTTGGCACATTATATAAAATGGTGTTTCTGGTATGTAACTTAAAAGTACCTCTTTAATGGTAGGATCATTTCTCTCCCTCATCTTCCTCGTGGTACGTGGATGATGGTAGTGGGCTCAACCCGGCTTCTCTTTCTCTCCAGGCTGCCCTTCCTGCTCTTCATCAAGCAAAACAAAGTGTTCGGTCCAAGTGATTGACGTTAATGAAACTCCTGTAGTTTCACTTGGATCCTCCTTGATTAAAAAACAGAACATAGCAATTGTTTTATAAAATGAATCGCAACTCCATAACATGGAAACATTATTGTCATAGTGCATACTATACATTAAACCAAATTGACCTGATATTGTGGAGTAATGGTAGAGAAATACACTCCTTATTAATCTAAAGCATTCATAAATCAAATTCATGTTTATATTTATATTGTAGCGTCCCTCAATGATGAGCTTAGCGTCTTGAACTGGTTTCAACAACCATGTATTCACCTCCCAGGTAGCACAGGGTAATTTGGGCTGTAGCATGTGGCTAACAATGGCGTATTAGCTGAAGAATATCATCCATTGTGTGTATCAACGGACTCCGCATCCGCTGTCTCAGCACTCGGACTGTAAACCTAGATCGTAACGATCTTTAAAAACAATAAACTACTCACCTGACAGAAGGAAGATGACATTGTTTGTCTTCCAAGTGCTCGTTGGTTATTACGCAGCCCCGAGTTAAAGGACCGGATGTTTACTAAAAGCCACACGTCAGTTCCGCTCGCCCGTCCGTCTGTGGCGCAGTCGGTCCCCCTTCGGGACGAACGGTCTCGCAGGATCCCTCGCATTAGAGGTGTAATCTAGCCTCAAATATTAATATTATATAACGTGAATAACATTCACGATCACTGAACGACGCCACGCAGGGACGGTGATTTGACAGCACGCTGTGTCCTGGTCTTCCGCATGGCAGCGTCATAGCAACCCTCATAGCAACGATAAAAACATTTGTGATAACTATTAAAATATTTATCATAAGCACGAACTGGCTGAAGACTGTGGAAGCAAAGAGCACATTTCTCGCTAGAAATGGTGTCAGAATGTATTTTTATGCCCAAACTAAGTTACAAAATTATATTTTTATCTGAAAAAAACAAGGAATATCCGCCATGTTTTCCTCTCCGCAGACGGGAGCTTGTGAGTCACGTGACGTGAGAACACGCCAATGCAAAACAATGGGCTGACAAAATGTTACCATCTCACACTCTGAGAGGCCAGAATGTGAGATGGTGACGTCGTTCCAAGTGGACCAACGTTGCCACTGAAACATAAATTATACTTGGAATTCATTCAGTGAAAAATCCTTTCCTCGAAATAACAACGTGCAATGTCCTGACATCATCGTCCTTTAACCCTCTTAACATATACGTCAAATTAATGCTCAAGAAATACGTCTTGAAGCAGCCGTCACACAATTAGAGCTTCTGAATAACGTTGTCGTCTCCTTGTCCATATTTGCTGTCACTCAGGTATTTTGTTTTTTCTTCTAGTTATTAAAGCTACAGTCGGAGATTCTGGAAAATCCAGAAGAGGCAACATATTGAAAATATGCAACACCCACACCCCAGCCCCCCAGATCAGCCCTCTCGTCAGATCAACACCCCCGACAATAAGATACTGAAGTGTTTCAGAGGCAAATGATCAGCCCTTACCTCATGAGAATTAGACCTCGGTTTATCTAAAGCTGGATTATAAACTGTAAATAGATTTAGCTCCAAAACACATGAACCTCCACATCTGGAGACAAAAGGCTGCAGCTCGGAGTTCACAGCCAGTTGCTGCTATTCACAGAGACGACGTGCAGTGCGCACAAACATCCTGTCAGACAGGAAGTAGGACGTGGCCGGTTCTGTTGACTTCCTGGTCCAATTCCAGACCAGTGAACAGTTACATATCAAAATGGAACACTGACCATCAAACACCAGTTTGTATCCAATCAGGGCGGAGCCAGGGGGGGACAAGGTGAACTGAAATCTGATTGGCCCCTGAAAGACCTGTCAGTGATATTTAAAAAAGATTTACTTATTAAAAATAGTGACAACAAAAACATTGATTTGTAAAGAGATTTTATTTTACTAACGTTTGCTGGAAGCTATAGAACTAACACTAAACAAGGGATGACTTAAATGTGCACTTTACTGAATCAGGAACTGTGCACAGATGTCGGAGCCATAGGGCCCTCGGTGTAATTTGTGGCCCCTAAAGACATTTGTCAGGGGGAGGCGATCCTGGATGACATTGGGCGAGAGGGTGGGTAACGCCAATGAAGTCCATTCACATTCATGTCAATATAGAGTCGCAGATTAACCTAATGTGCACGTGTCTGGACTGAGGACATCTTCTCTCTGAGACTCTGAAGCTTCATGTTTGTTCCATGGTTTCATCTGATCTGTCAGTTCTGGTTCCACTTTGTTATTTAGGGTCTAAAGAGTTTAGTCTGACCTACGTACGTCCTGTGGTCATCACCTACGTGGGCGGAGTCTACCTGTACTTGACTCTGATTGGTTTGTAGACGGTAGACGATCATCTGCTTCTTCTTCTTCTCTTGTTTAATTCTGTATCTACTTCCTGTGATTGGTCTAAATTACAAACTCTCCAACAAAGTGTTTTCACTGCAAACCGACAGAACCCTGGTTCAGTTTGATCCAGACCCAGAACTCCTCTTCTGCTTTGAGGAACCGTTCACACCTGATGTTCAGGTTCACACTGAACTGAAGAGTCTGAAGCTCTGAACCAAACCAGGTGTGAAACTAAACCAATGAGAAACTCTCTGTGAGCAAAAGACTGGTTAGTTATTGGATGAAAAACGTTTCACTTTGTAGTTTTTTTATTTCCTGCTTCTATCTCAGTTTGACAAATGACTTGTGACAGATGCCCTCTGTTTGAATAACTACCAAGAGAGAGAGAGAGAGAGAGAAGAGAGAGAGGGTCAGAGAGAGACAGAGATCAATGCAGAGAGACAGAGATCAATGCAGACTCCTATGATCTTTGGAATCCTTTATTTGGAGTGCACTCTCCTATGATCAGGAAGTCAACATGTGTACTGCATGTGATGGTATGCACTTCATTCACTTGCTAACCATTACAAACTAAAAGAAGAGCTTCTATTCTCAAGCAAGATGGCAACATGGAACAGGCAACCAAGAACCACGCAGGACTATCTGTTCCAAGGCAGACGTGAGGTGTCCACCATTAAGGGGGGGAGCTCCCTTGGTGTACAGATGCCCACTCTTATTAACAAGCTTCAGCAGGACCTTCGCCGTATGGAGGCAAAATACGAAGAAGAAAAAGCAGAGAAGGATTTGCTGAAGATATCACTTCAACCGTTGGTCAACTGTTCCAAATATATTCCCAGCATGTTGGAGGGAACCCAATTTAAAGAGAAGGTAGAGCTTTTACGGAGGCTAGTGTCTCAACAGAAGACCATTATTGAGGAGAAGGACCAAACAATTCTGTGTCTCAACACAAAGATCACAGAGTTAGAGGATTCCAACAACCAGCTGAAGCAATCAGCCTCCTTTCCTTCTCTGCCCGCCAAGACCCACGCACTGGACTTTGACCAGGAAAAGGTCTCAGATCATGAGGACACAGAGAGCCCTGAGTTGTCGGTTGATGACTCAGAGGTCTCGGATGAGGAATCGGAGGTCTCAGGAGAGGAATCAGAGTTCTCAGGAGAGGTATCGGAGTGCTCGGATGAGGAATCGGAGGTCTCTAATGAGGAATCAGAGGTCTCACTTGAGGAATCAGATTGCTCAGATGAGGAATCAGAGTGCTCAGAACAGGAATCAGAGGTCTCAGGAGAGGAATCGGAGGTCTCGGATGAGGAATCGGAGGTCTCTAATGAGGAATCAGAGGTCTTGGATGAGGATTCAGAGGACTCAGGAGAGGATTCAAAGGTCTCGGATGAGGAATCGGAGTGCTCAGAACAGGAATCAGAGGTCTCAGGAGAGGAATCGGAGGTCTCGGATGAGGAATCAGAGGTCTCTAATGAGGAATCAGAGTGCTCAGATGAGGAATCAGAGTGCTCAGAACAGGAATCAGAGGTCTCGGATGAGGAATCGGAGGTCTCTAATGAGGAATCAGAGTGCTCAGATGAGGAATCAGAGTGCTCAGAACAGGAATCAGAGGTCTCGGATGAGGAATCGGAGGACTCAGGAGAGGATTCAGAGGACTCGGATGAGGAATCTGAGGTCTCACTTGAGGAACTAGAGGTCTCAGTTGAGGTAAAACCTGATAAAAAAAAGATAACATGGTGGAAAAGATTTATCAATTTCCTCAAATTTTGGAAGTGGGCGAAGAGAAGAATTTGAGCATAAGTCAGAAGAAGCCTTTGAGGGGGATGAGACGAGTTTCATCTTCAAGCATCTCCAGATGCTTCCACCGCCTCTTGGAGGACCATGACCTGTCTGACATGATGCTTGCCAGCGGAGGCAAGAGCTGAGGAGCTGTTTGCTTTATTTTTACGAGAAGAGCATACGATTTGAATCACAAACAGAGACACTGAAGATTTGCCTCGTTTCTCAGAACTGAACAACTGTTTGCTTGTTTACACTCGGACTCTGACATGAGACAGATGTTTTACTAGGAGGCTGCAGGAGAAGATCCATATTCAGCTCCTCTGGAACATTTCAGGGAAACGTCCGGGCTCCAGCTCAGGTCTGGAAAGAGCTCTCAAGAAGGAGAGTGAAGATTAAAAACTGGAACATTTTCCTCAGACTGGAAACAGTAAAGACATGAATCTTGTTCCACAGCTTCTGATGTCTAAACGATGATCATCTAAAGCAGGGTCTTCAACGTTTTTCAGGCCAAGGACCCTCAAACTGCTAGAAAGATGGAGCAGGGACCCACTACTATATATATTCTATAAAAGTGTGTTTATATTAAACTGGGCTTAGTGCCATGTATAAACATAGCTATCCTGCTATTGTGCATTCAATACAAAACTATTCAAATATTACACAGGTTCATATGTTCATGTTTTTAAAATAAAACATGTGCAAGGTACAGGGTGGCCATGCCACTGCCATTTATAAACATACATCTTGCATACAACACTGAGCTATTAAAGTAATTCATAGATTCATGTTTTTATTTTAAACATACATGCAGAAGAGACAGTGAATACTCAAGCCATCTGTGGACGGCACACACACATACTCCCACATTAGTGAGATGTCGGACCCTGATGGGTAGCACACAACTTATCTAACCTTGGACAGATAGAGGTTGTCAGGCATAGGGTCATATCAGCCTCATAATATGTTGGATGCAATTTAAGTCATTTAAATTTGTGGGGGAAAAATTGGTTGGAAAAAATCTAAAAAATACAATAATTATCTCAACCAAATATGTCGCGAACCCCCTGCAGTACCTCCGCGGACCCCCTAGGGGTCGCGGACCCTCTGTTGAAGACCTCTGATATATACTGTAACCAGCCACTTAAGACGCTTTGTCTTCACTTTTGACTTTTTAGATAAATCACTATGTAAATTTAAATACATTAGTCACTCAACTAAATATATTTAATGCGCCTCATCTCCCACACAGATTTTCACCTTGTAAAACAGTTTTGAAAGAGAAAGAGTTAAAAGAGTAGAATGAGAGGTTGAGAGTGATGAGCAGTGAAAAAGAGGAAGAAGGGCGGAGCCTGAGATGATGGGATGATGAGATGATGAGATGATGGGATATGCCTGATTCTGAGCTTCATTCTCCATTTGGTGCAGTAATGAATACAATCTCCCGCCTTCCAAGCCACAACCACACGCCTCAGGGTGTGTGAGGGTCTCATGTCTGTTTACTGTGGGTGTGAGTGTGTGTGTGTGTGTGTGTGTGTGTGTGTGTGTGCCTTTGGGGGGGGGGGGGGGGGGGGGGGGGCGTGGACGACCCATCACCTGTCTGTTGTCTCCTCAGTCTGCCAGTGTGACAAAGCAAAAACCTCTGAAGCACTTTTAACATCCTTGTTTTATTTCCTTTTTTTACTGTTACTTTTACTGTGAAAAAATTCTTATACACCTTAAATTTATGCTAATAATATAGTATGAGTCACAGAACTTTACAGAGACACAATCTGGGAATATTGTGAAAAAAGTCAATAGGCAAGAACACATTTTTAAACACACTTAATGTAAAACTCTCAAACATTAACTTTATAAGCTGTGATTTCTTCCTTCTCCTCCTCCTTCCCACCTCCTCCTACTCCCTGCGTCCACACCCCGAGGTTCAGGGTTAAATGGTATATATATATATATATATATATATATATATATATATATATATATATATATGCAGCGGGTCAGACAGACAGACAGACAGACAGCTCTAAGAGACGACAGTTGTCAGGCAAGACCCAGAAAACCTCCTTGTGCATAATTCAGGTGTAACGGTCGGCCCTGTCCTCAGGAGCACTAACATCAAGGGGAAACATCATCAGCTGTAACTGTCACTTGTAACCTTATCACCCTGTCAGTCTTTGATCATGTATTACAAAACCATCTGCTCTCAACACGCATGTTGTTAAATCATCTCTTTAGGACCATGGTCCTGTGCAGAAGATTATCACACAGGTTCAACTCATTCAGCCGGCAACATTAACACATCTGTAAAACATCTGTAAACAACTTAACAAATTAAAAGCCTGATTTATACTCAGGGCAAAATGTGATATTAAGTTAAAATTCAAATAGATGCAACAGGCTGGGGATATAACCACTTGAACAAACATCAGTAAGATAAGAACTAGTTTGGTCCACGTCCCATTCACTAACATGGAGGAGGCTGTTTGACTTCAAGTCGAATCTCTGAAAAGCATTTTCCCTCTGAATAAAATTAAGAAGATTCTAACACAGCCTGAAATGTGAAAACATCTCTGGAGAAAAGTCAGAGTCACAAAACTGAAAGAAAGAAGAAACAGATTCCCTGATGTTAAATTAAAAGGATATTAAAGAGAGACATTAAAGAAAGATTACGAGAAGTGTTTTCTTTCAGCTCGTGTTTAGTGCAGAAAAAAGATTCTCAGGCAAAAAGGAATCTGCAGTTTCTTCCACTTTGTCAATCACGTTTATGGTTCAATGTAATTTCAATAATTTATTCACCCTGATCAGAGAAAAAAACATGTTTTCACTTTACTTTCGAATGGTTTCAAAGTAGTTTGGTTTAGTTTATGTGTCATTATGAGAATCAGATGAGATGAGGGTCAAGGAAAGCCCAGTGCATTGTGGGTTCAATAAAGGATTCACGTTTCAAGGTAGTTAACTGAAGAAAGTGTATTTTTCCAACTGTGTTGTCTTGAAGCATGTTTTGAATGCAGAGAGAACTGAACGAGGGATGGAAGGACGGAGAGAGTAGGCGATGAGAGGAGGAGAGGAGAGGAGAGGAGAGAGATGGAGATGAAGAACGAGAGAAAAGAAGGAGTGGTAGAAAGAGGAGAAGGGTAAAGAGAGTAGAGAGGGAGGCCATCCCTCATGTGTCAGAAAGAACTCTGTGACCAACAGAGACTTACCCTGAGACACACACACACACAAACGCACACGCACACGCACACACACACAAACACACACACACACACACACACACACACACGCACACGCACACATACACAGGGAGGGTAGCATGGGCTATAGGCTGAGGGCAGCCTGTCTACCTGCCTGGCACACTGAAATCTGAAACTGCTTCAAAGCCGAGTTGACCCCCCCCACACACACACACGCAAACAGACCTCAGGCGAGTATCACTGTTCCCACTGTGAAAAAGTCAGACTGTCACTGGATGTCACTGGGACCTGAAAGAGACCAGGTTTCTTCACATAGGGAACCCAGTTAACACGTTTCACGTCCCATCTCCTGTCATCGAACCTCTTTCACTCGAGAACGTGGAAATCGTTCTGTTTCCACCGTCTCCTGCGCTTGGCCTCGATTTGCAGATCATTCGTCCATTTGAGATTCTGTATGACCTGAGAAATAAAAGCTTAAGCTGTTTGCTGAGTGAATAAATGAAAAACTATATTAACTAAGTTAATTTTTTCTCATTTGTCACATTCAATGTTGCAAACATAACAGAAATGTCATTTTCTAAAAAGCTGTATGGAGGTCAGTGACTTGTTTTTTGGCTTTTGGTAACTTTTTTAAATCTTGCTGTCTTTTCACTTTCCCTTCACAGTAAAAAAACTAACAATAAAACATTATTTGATGCCCCGCCCACTCTGCTCCCCATCACTGCTGGCCGGACCCGCATGAGAAGCACGTAGAACTGATCCTTACAAAAACCTGCTGAATTCATATTTATGTTCCTGAAAAAAGGGGGCGTCGCTTCTCCTGGAACAATTAAGTTAATACAACTAATACAGAGTAAAATTCAAACTTCAAGATTAAATCAATGAGAAGTAAGAAATGTTGGTTTTTTGAAAGTTATGTGACCCAGGAAAGTTGATCAGCTGACAGCCACAAAACCAGCGTAGAAGAAAAACCTTCAGGTTACAATGAAGAACTAAAAAACAATTTCAAGAGTCATAAAAAGTCATAAAGGACTTTTTAAACTATTCCTGAAGTACGTGATAAAGTGTGAAAATACTGATTATTTGCTAATAATTTTAGCTTATACGTCAGATCCTGCTGCAGCAATATGACTGCTGACTATTTAAGATTTAATATAATATTTTATTGAGACTGTGTCCTCTTCTAATAAAAAAAACTACACTTTATGATTCTGATGTGTTTCATATACATTAATGAAATTTGCTTTGTTGCTGCTGTATCGACAGCAGCCTTGAAGATAAAGAAGCCGATAAAAACACGGCAGCACTGAACTTTCTCTGATTGACAGGAGAACATCAGGAGCTGCAGCTGACTACAAACGTCACCTTGTCAACTTCGCGCCAAAAACAACAACATCAAAAAACACAGAGGAAGTCGTAGATTAACATTTTAATTTGTTGCTCTTTGCTAGATAATCTGTCAATTACAGGAAATATTTCTCTCCCTCCGAGTTGTTCTTCCTCCGGCTTTGTCCTCGCTCCTTCTTTGATGTTAATTTGACAAGTAGGATTACAGCGAAATGCACTTCCCACCGCTCATCCTAATGAAGCAGCCTCCTCACGGCGGAAACACAATCTATATTTGGTGTCTGAAAAAAGGGATGTGCTGCGTTAGTGTCGTTTATTATATAGGACGAGAGGCTGTCAGAGCGCCAGAGAGACAGACAGCGGCAGAATAAGTGGTAACAGTGCCCTGTCATAATAGTTGTAATTGAGTTAATCCAACTGGAGCTATAGAGACTGTTATGATGTATAAAACAGGGATTATAGAACACGCCGACGTTAATTGATCCCTGGAATCCATAGCAAAATGCTCCTATAGGGACGTGGGAGATAATACAGTTGCTTGCACGTGGCCGAATGTATGGACACACCCACTAACTCCAAACTCCATAAAAATGTAATATGTAATGATTTAAGAGAAATCATCATTTGGTTTTAAGTGTCTAATGTGTCAAGGTCAGGAAAATTGTGCGTTTCATGGTTGAATCTGGAGATCAAGATGGACGACACGTCTCCACTTCCCCCACTGTCCAGAAAAGATCCCAAAATATACCACAACGTGCACCAGCCGTACAATCTCACCTCAAACCTCAAACAACAGCCTCAAACCAAACGTACACATATGAGGTGGAACAATAGTTTGTGGGTCGGAGCCTCACTAAACAGGTTGTTCAGCATGAAACAGTTAACTCCATCCAGCTCTCTCTCTCTCTTTCTCTCACTCTCTCTACCTGCTGTGATCTATGTCTCTCTGCCTCGGGGGAAACACAATCATCAGTCAGTGGATCCACCCATCCGTCCCTCCGCCGTGCCCAGGGGGCCCCCGAGCCACTCCTAACCCCAGAACACTGCACCCTCCCCGGGACTGAAACCTGGCCGTGCACCCCCCCCCGTCCCTCTCCCCCCCTCTCCCCTCCCTGGAGCCTCCGCGGACCCGCTGGCTTTGACTCGTCTTACAGGGCGTCGATTCAGCCTGAAATCAAACCCTGGTGAGAGAACACAGGCCTGGATGGACGGACAGACGTGCACACAGACCGACGGGTACGGACGGATGGACGGATGGAAGGACAGGGACGTGGATTACGCGAGGGGAGGATGAACAGTCGCATCCAGGGCAGGTTGAAGGAGACACAGGAGACGTCCACAGGGACAAGTGGAGATGAATAGAGGCTGGAAGTGTGTCATTCTCCTGAGGGAGGTGGGGAAGACAAGCCGGGGGAAGGTGCAGCTCGGACGAACTTGATCGAGTCTCATGCTCCGACTGCTTCTAGCTCTTTAACCAAAAACACTGAAATCTGTCATGAAACGGAGCTGTGGGAAGGAGAGAGAGGGGAACAGGAGACTCCTCTATTTACCAGCTGGTGTTTTAGTGACGCACACACGCACCCCCACACACACAGACACACACACAGACACAGAGAGAGAGAGAGAGAGAGACAGAGAGAGAGAGAGAGAAAGCAATTCCATGGTAAGGCCAAGTAAACTTCTCCAGAACAGCGCATAGGCGACAGGAAAGATGAGAGAAGTTAGAAATTACACACTCACACACAAACACACACACACACAAACACACACACAGGTTTTAAAGATTTTCACACACTTCTCAATTTTCTTTTCAAACTGCTCTTTCAGGAAGAAAACTCAATCCAAACCTCACAGCTTCTGTTCTCGACCCATAAGTGTTTTCAAGTCAAATCCTGAGCCACTCGGACCGGTTAATACATGGCCCCCCAGTGTTTAAACACACATGCTACATGCAAGGTCGCACATCAAACTGGTTGTGACCTCGTTGTAGTTTCATTCTGTACCTTGTTGGTGTAAATATATATTTTACCTGAGATCTTACATGAAATCCTAACACGTGTCTGGAACCAGGATCAAGGTTCTATGAGGACGAGGAACTCGCCTTCTTCATAAGACGACGAGATTCAAGAGCTTTAAGCTGATATTGGTCGTGACCCCCCCATGCTCTACCAGGGCGCTACATCTACTGGTCGTTGTAAATCCCTTAAGGTCTGTGTTCTTCGTGATCCACCCTTATTTTTCCAAGCCTACTCTATAATACTGTATCCTCCTCTTCTCTTCTCTATCTCGTCCCTCTCCTCTCTACATTTCAAGCACTCTTCCAGAAGTTAACAAGGAGGAAAAATAAACTTTGAAGCTCTGCGACCTCCAGGCACCAAGGGAAATGAGAGAGTGGGGAACACAGCAAGAAATGCAGGTAGATGAAGAGGAAGTGAGGAAGAGTCCCCCAACGCTTCCGTCCAGCCATCAAGTGAATTTTACGCAAAGTTTTGAAAAGTCCCAGGAAGTGAATTGGGCATTAGGTACGGTGCCGTCAGTCGAAGGTGAAGTCGACGTGAATGAAAGGAAGACAGAGAAACAGAAGGCAGATTTGGAGATGACAGAATTAATGTTTTTATTCTTCTCAACCAAACACAAAACGACTTGTTTGTCTGAGTGCGTCGCTCCAGCTGAAATCTTCCGGCTCCGTGTGCAGTATTGGATTTCCTGACATTAGCGGCTCCTGTCGCGGCTCCTCGGCTGCTTCTCTTTGAAGCCTGGGCCGCGCGGCTCCGGCTCATTTGGTAACAGGTTGGGAATGGGCCGCTGGCGAAAAACGAGACCCCAGTCTCCTTGGAAACAGGTCCCCCACCCTCCTTCACGACGTGGAGGGAATGTACAGTGACATTCAGCCGGTTGCAGAGTGGATGACACACGGGGGGGGGGGGGGATAAACAGAGAGAGAAACTCCGCTGAGTGTGTGTCAGAGCTCTACTGATGTCGTCTTGAACTTTATCTGTGTGTGTGTGTGTGTGTGTACTTGGTGGTAAATGCCACAACAGAAAAGCTCTCTCCCACTTTACACTTCATAAGTTACCAGATTACATCAAGTTAATTTAAAGAAGGTGCAGAAGGAGAAAGAGTGAAAGCTGCTCCTGCCTCGAAGTTGGAAAGTCAACAAAGTATTCAGTTACTCTCCTGGAGAGGAAAGTTCACTACCAGGCCTCAGGCTGGATTTGGGTCCTGACCTGAAGTTTAAGAAACCCAGTTTTAGAGGATATGATTCAGTGTGATGAGTTTGTCCTCTCAGTGAGACGTGGTCATTACTGTGACAGCGACTTAAAAGATCCTGAATGAGTTTAACGAAAGTGATTCAAGTGTTGATACCAAAGAATTAACTTGCCAGCTGTATTACCTTCATCAATCAATGGTTCATTAGAATATAAACTTTCTAAATCATTTGTTTGAAAATGTACAAATACATCTTTGTTTTCATGTTTCAAAATTAGAAAATTAAAAATAATTCGATAGCCGGATTTGAAAGAATTCCCTTGAGGTGCTCCTGAGATTTCACAGTTACAAGGCAGCACGTGTCTTTAGAGGTCACAGTAACCTTGACCTTTGACCCCCACATTCGCATCAGTTCAACTTTGAGTCCGAGTGAATGTTTTAACCAAATTCAAGAAATTCCATCATGTCATTCTTGAGATGTTGTCTTCACGAGAATTGGATTGACGGACGTATTTAAATACCTGAAAACATAACGTCCCCGAAAACCACCTGCCTCCAGCCACAGCCAGAACATCTTCTCCTTCACACAGTACTTTGTCCTGGTTGGTGCTGGTTCTGCACCTCTCAGCCCAGAGCAGCTGCTATCACAGTAACTTGTTCTTCCCGACTTTGTCCTTCACTACTCCAGGTGAAATGAAGTTCTCGTGCAGTCTAAGCAGTTCACTCTAACCACATCTAATTATCAGGCGGCTGTGTGATTCACATGCTGAGCCCAGGTCGTGAGAATAATCAGAAACATTTTCTTTTTTTTCTTTTTATAGCAAACAGCTTCTCCCAGGTGTAATCAAGCTGAGAGCAACCTGGTGCATTTAGAGTAGTTTACGTTTCAGTCTATATGCTCCCACTGTCTCCCTCTCTGTCTTCGTGTATGTGTCTTTATCATCCCTCGCCTTTTCCTCCTTTTCACTTGTTTTCCCTCGTCCCTGTGCACCTCCAGGGTCTCTCTCTCCGTCTCCCTCTCTGCTGATTAAGAACACAACCTGTTGTTGTCGCCACTCTTTCTTGATTACCTGCTGCTGCCCTTTTTTTTATCCCTTCATCTTCCCTCCTCCTCCTCCTCCTCATCTCCATCTCCATCTCTTTTTGGCCTTGCTGCTCGCTCAACCACACAGTGCGTGTCTGTGTGTGTGTGTGTGTTGTTGTTTGTGTGTGTGTGTGCGTGTGTGTGTGAGACGATGCATGGCGGCCTAACGAGTTTGATAGCTGTCACCTGATATCGGTGATGAGGGCTGCAGGAGTAGCGGGAGGAGCAGGAGCGAGAGGAGAGTTAGGTTTCTTTGCTGTAATTAGTTTTCCCAGCCTCTAATTATACCAGACGGAATTACAAGCCTGATTGACTGTCATTTAAGCATTTTAATTCGTGGAATTACCCTTTTTCCTTCTCAGAAAAAGATGGAGAGTAGTTGTTTTGACAGGCGGGCGTGCCGGGATGGAATTGGCGGAGCGGTGCGGACCATACCGACACACACCGGCAGTGCTGACGGAGGTAAACACACTTTTCAGAGTAAAACAATGCGACATACTGAGGTAGATGGAGTTACAATGAATATCCTGCATAGGTAAACACACTGAGAGCAGATTCAGGACAGTTCAACGCCTATTTCCTGGTGGGATTTCTTAAACAAATAAACTTTAAGATATATTTATAAGGGAAAAAGGAAGGAGCCAGTTTTAGATGCTGCATCCTCTCTCTCCTCTTATCCCTGGAAGCTGTGTTCTTTTAACCCTCATCTTTAATTCACTGGGACCAAACAGCCTGAACTCACAGCAGATCAGCGTAGCCGAGAGTTTACGGTTTACTAATGTACAATTAAATTGATATTTAGAACGGTACTCAAAAAGTTGTGTGTTTAGATCTCAGCTGATCTGTTGAACATCTATTTTATGATCTTGCTTTTCAAAGCGTCTTTCTCCTCTGCACGATGTGTTCGAGCACCAAAGGCCAAAAGGTGTAACAGATGAAATAAATGGTTTCCTCCCATATCGATAAAACTGGTGAGTTCACACAATGACTCAGCTGATGATGAATCTTCAGTGGTAGTGGGTGAGGGTGAGGTTGGGGTCGGAGGGTATTAACTCAATAAAACTCCTGTTTTTGCGCTGTCACTAGATGCACATTGTATTTTATATGAGCTTCAGCCTTGTTGATGTCAGCGCACATCCACAGAATTTCAGACTTTCAAAATCATGTTGTATACATCTCATTTTGGGGATGTTACAGGTTTCAGTACGTCCTAAATTCTAAAAGTCTTTAATTTCTCTCATCATTACCAATGAAAGTTTTACATTGTACTGTCAATAATCTACACATTAGAAGAGGACGTATGTACACACTCTAAAACTTGTGGACTTTGTATTGTTGTAATTTCAGCGACATTGTGATTTTTTCGTAACTTTCCTCCGACCATCACAAGCTCCTGACAGCCCAGTGAACGTCTTGGTCTAAAAGGTCAAAGGTTTCCATGAGTCACGTCATGTGATTATACCTTCTACATCACTGCGTCTGCAACACACACCGACACACACACACACAAGCACACAAACACACTGCGTAATCCAATCCCCTTCCTCATATCAGGTGTGATACCCGTTCAACACACTGAAGTGATAAGCGAGTCAACACCCTGTGTTTCCTCACTGAACAGTCAGACCACATCCTGCAACCACAAGGAAAAACTGCATAAACAGATGAAAAGTCATTTTCAGATTATTCCAAATACTTTATGTTTGAATTTGGCAGAGTTTTGATCTTGAGTTGAACGATATAATGTTACTTTTGTTTATCACTTGTCTTGTTTTTCCTGATGTTCAAACACAACCAACCTCTGACAGACGAGTGTGTGTGTGTGTGTGTGTGTGTGTGTGTGTGTGTTTTGCGTTGCAGCTCATGGTGCTGTAGTGACCTGAGAACTCCCTGATCTCATTAATAATCCGGCTGACTGAACGGAGCCCGCTCCATGGAGCTCTCACCCCCTTCCCCTCTTATCGTCTTTTGTTTCGGGCTTTTTCGTCTTCTGCTTTTCCTTTTGTTCCTGCTTCTTCTGCTCTTCTTCGTCCCTCTTCTTCCTCACCATCCCATCCTTCCGTCTCTGCCTCTCCGTGCATTTTCCTTGCTCTCTCTTTCTCTCTCTCTCTCTCTCTCTGTCCCCTATATCTCTCGGTCTGTCCCCCGTTCACTCTCCCTGCAGGCTACTGCCTCTGATAGAGCAGCTGCCCCCCGACCGATTAACTCTGCAATCCCTTAATAACAATCTCATTCCCTCTACCCCTCCCTCCCTCTGTCTCTCTCTCTGAAGCCCTCCCAGTTCATTTGACCACTTTATTTCAACCTCCCATTCATGGGGCTCAGATCACACAAGGGGCTGTAATGACAGCACATTTATTAATTAATTGCATGTGTAATTGCTAAAATTAAGTTTCTGAAACTTGGTAATGATGTGAGGAATTACAGGGATGGAAGGAGGGGACGAGCTTTGAAGACAAGCCCCCTCAAGTTCTTTTGGGGCTGGATGATGTGGGGGGAGGCATGGATGGATGGATAGAAAGGGAGAGATAGAAAAAAGAAGAAGAGAGGAGGGATGGGAGAGGAGTAATCCAGGAGGAGAGCCGCGCTGTAGGCTTGATCAGAGTCGGGAGTTTTGTCTCTGGGCTAATCTTCTCTTCTGAAGCGGTGTCATGGCCGTCACTCCGCTCCTCCCGTCAGTCCATTGGTCCGTCAGTCGCGCGGCTGCAAATTCCCCCATTGATTCAGACCGGGCCACTTTAATTAACTTCCTCCCTGAGATAATGGCTAGCTCAGAGGAATCTGCTCGCCGCGGAAAAACTCGGAGAAAAACTTTTCCCTGCGTCTCCAGAAAGGCTAAGGCCCCTTCAGCTGTGGCGTAATTTATTTCTTTTTATTGTCCAGACTTTGTCCGAAAAATGAGATTTGAACAAGAAAAGTGAATTGTTTATTGTCTGGGGTATTCGGGAGCAGATGTGGGTTCTGGGTCTCTCTGTGCCGAGACGATAGGAACAGACTCCATTATGTGTTGAGTGTGTAATTTCACTGGATGGATGCTTGGATGGGAAAACGTCCTTGGAGGGATAAATGGTTTATCAGACATGTGAACTGTCGAGATGGAGAGAGAGAGAGAGAGAGTGAGAGAGAGAGAGAGAGAGAGAGAGAGAGAGAGAGAGAGAGAGAGAGAGAGAGAGTGAGAGAGAGAGAGAGAGAGAGAGAGAGAGAGAGAGAGAGAGAGAGTAGAGGAAAAAGGGAAAGTGGGAGAAAAGAGATGCCTCTAGGACAGTTTCTAGTCAGACATATATTCCTAATACATCTGAAAGTAGTATATTTGAGGAAAACAAAGTATGTACACACACAGACACACACACACACACTTGGATGTTCATACATTAACTTTGACTAAAAACTTTCACTCATTTTAAAGCCAGATCAATGCAGTTAATCCTGAAAATAAAGATACAGTAACAAAACAAAAGCTTTTTACTTGTTGCATGAAGTCATTTAAATCTTAGAGTGTGTGTTAATATTATTAAAAACATGTTAATTCTGTATTTTTCAGTGGCAGCAGCAAAAAAATCAAATCAAAATGTATGTTTCTGTGCAGAGCTGTGAAATAGATGATATTTGAAGTAGGAGGACTTGAATCAGTACTTTGTCAACAAGTCACATTTTGACTATGAGCTATTTTTTTAACTTTTGTTTCTAAACTAAGATCAAACTGAGCCATGGCTGGTCTCTCCTGAGATGAAGTTGGTTCGTAGGATTGCTGCTGCCTTTGCCTCAGACGATGTATAATTCAAACTAGTGTGGAGCTCTGAAGTTGGTGATGTTGGCAGTAAAACCATACTGACAATACAGTGGCAATAAATTTACCGACCCACGACCGACCCACGCCCGTTTACAACCCAATCTATGTCAATGTAGGTGATGACAACAGGACGCGTGTATGTTCAAAATTCTTTAGTGCGCTTCCTAAACTTCGATGTGAAACCAAAACTAACCAGATCAGATGTACACAAAGTGAACCTTGTTTTGGTCTTTCAGGTGAGAAATGGTTTTATTCTAGAGTTGCTCTCAGGTCCCTAATGAATACAATCTACCTATAAAATCTGTATTTATCCACATTGTTGTTCCACATTTGTTGCTGACATCGTCCAGCCGTCCCTCATGTGACCTTTGACACAGACAGGTCTGAACCAGGTTAATGTCGTTTTACCAGAGAGCAGGTCTGAAAGGTCCGCAAGTCGAAAGACCAGGGAACATCTCCTCATCTCCTCTACCTGTCTGCTCCCACTGAGAGGCACAAAGAGGGGCCAGCTAATCCGTGTTGGTGTGGGGGGGAGGAGGGGGAGGGAGGTGAACCCAGCCAGCCAGCCAGCCACTCCGATGTGAGGGCTTGTGATAGCAGAGACACTTGATCACATTTATCTGCAGTTTACACCTTCCTGTCTTGATCTCTGAGCTATACAGGGGATCGCCTTTCCTGCTCAAAGAAAGAAAGCAAGCAAGCGGGCCAGGGTTTGAGGTGGAGGCCTGGTGGAGGGGTGGATGGACGGAGGGAGAGAAAAGAGGCCAGGGCCCTCCGTGTGAATGCTGGTTGGGGTTGTAAAGCGAGCTGGGCGATGACAGCTAAATGCGCTAATTTTCTACTGGGACTGGGGCTTTGTCTCTCAGGGAGGGCCAGGGCGCGGAGCTGTGACATCGGAGGATCTGCTCCTAAGATCTTAATGATGCAGAAGCAGAAGTTCGGTGGAAAAGTTTGACAAACGTTCGTTGTCTAAGTTCGAAGCCACCGACAAATTATATGTATCACATAAGTATCAGAGATTTGATTTTATCTCCACACAAAAGGCAAAAGCACTCGTTGGTTTTGAGGTGGAGCAGGATGAGCAACGGGGACGAGTCTCTGTTAAATCTGTTTAAATCTTTCAAGTGATTCCAGACATCAAACCTAGACTCCCACAACCAGCTCATTACAGAATCAGCTTTTGGGGTTTTTGAATCACAGAGTCAAAGTTATTACAGGAGAATATTATTTGAATTTACTTTGATACCTGCTCTAAATGATGAGAGCTGTGTTATCCTCATTATAACAACCTTGTTGAAGTCAGTCGTATTAACTTGGCTGAACTGGTTTCAGTCTGAGCTTATAAAAATGTCCACGAACAAAATATTAACACTGGATTATCAAAAGTCGTTTCTCTGCTCTCGTCTTTCTATAATAAATTACATTGCTTTATCAAATTAAATTGAATACATATTTAGAATTAAAAGAAGACACCAAAACTTTGCAGAGTGAAGTTGCCCATTGGTTTAAGGTCTCAGATGTATTGTCTTGAAACTGAAATATTTACTTTTAACATCCTGTCTCATGTGCTGATCAGAACCAATTCTTCTGATTTACTGACAAAAGAAAAAACCTGTCAACAAAGATCATTAAGCCGAGAGCACAGAAGAAAGTAAGAACAGCAACAAAACACTGAACTGTCCTTGTGTAGACTAAGTGTGGCGTATGTGTAGAGGTAAACAGTAAAATGTGTAGGTGGACATAATCTAAAGAAGCAGCATTTTAAGCTTCAGCTTTAAATATGACTGTGAAACTATCAAGATAAATGCATCACAGGCAATGTGACATTAAGACATTTGTGTTTGGTACTGCTAATGTTCTGTTCAGTGATGACTGGTTCTCCTCTGGTTGTTTCTCCACAGCTTCAGATGTGCGACAGTCACATTTACACTGATAAAGAGAATCTACCCCTGGGAAGAAACTGAAGAAATATGAGGAAGTTGTTGGCTTTAGCAGAAATTCAAAAAAAAAAAGGCAGAACTGACGCTGGTTATATTGTTTTTGTTTGTTTTTTGATTGGATGATTGATGTTATGCAACATCCACAGTTGTTTAATGTCAAGAAAAAGGTCAAGGTCCTTCTCATGGTTCTGTTTTCTTTCTGCAATTGTGTTTGCCAATATGCATTCATATTAAAAACTTATATTTTAAAGAATAAACAAAGTAGTAAAGTTGTGCATTTATGTTTGCATTTCATCAATAAATTATGTTTTCCTTATCTAAGTTCTATACATTATATCTGGTTGTATTTCTCTTTTCTTTTCATTGTTTTTATTCATAGTTTATTGATAATGAAATGTGACCTAAAGTACATTTCTGTGTCATTAGGGTTCGATAACATCATCTTGGAAATCATTACCAATTTGTCTCATGTCAGAGTTACAGTGGAAGGCTTCTTACAGCACAGACTGATGTTCTGCACTGTGATGAGTTTAATGTATAACACTGTAGTGAGGTGATTAGGGAGAGGACATTTAAAGCGAAAGAATGGGACACACACACACACACACACACACAGACACACACACACTCTCCATCATGAAAGCTCTACAATGTAAAGGAGCAATAAGCAGTGATAATCCCTCAGGATTCTTCATGGGAACAGTCTCCTGTTGTTTAGTTGTAATTATCCTTTAATATGGACTCTGATGTCGGCTCTGCTTTCTTTTACGCTGTCTCACACACACACATACAGTACAGTACATACACACTGTTTCTATCTGCCGTGCACACACCCACACAGACGCACACACACACTCTGTGCATCATTACACTCACTGTATTGCCTTCCACAGGTAGAAACCTGACGACTGCGTTAAGCTGTTTAAGACTCTTTTAGCTTCATTAAGACGGACAGACAGGGCTCAGTCAGACAAAGTCGCTTTCAGACAGAGAAGCCGCAGTCCGCAGCGTTCAGTCATGGATCATTTAACACGGACCAAATGTCAAGTGATTTTCAACTTTTACTTTGATTCTGTTTCGGTCTTTTCCTCCTGTGATACTCCCACTGTTCCTTTCCCTTCTCTTCCACCGCCCTATCTTCTACAGTCGTAATACAAATGTGCTGACTGAGAAATGTGCCTGTTGTCTGGAAGCCAGTGTCAATCAACCCGCCTGTTTGTGGAAATCACACCTGAGCCAAAAAGCGCTCTGCAAGTGGTTTCACATGTCTCCATTACGCCCGGGGATAGACGGATTCGACTTCACAGCCGCAGCAGAGTGGCTTCAGAAATTAAAAGTGAGGGAAATGATCTGACAGGAGGACTCCTCGTGACGAGACAGGAGTGTGGTGTTTTCTGCTTTAATGTGGTTTTCACAAGATGAAAGCGACGAGGAGGAGTCATCTTAAAATGAGGATTTTATGATGCCAGCAAAAAAAAAAAAAATCCCTGTATTGCTCGAGTTAGCATCCTTCTGTGGCGTCATGCTACTCATCCTCATATTCACTTATTCTGTCCTGAGCCTCTCATGTGCTCTACTACATCACATTCTGAGACCGGGGCATTTTCCAGGGTGATCCGGACGATAGATTAGATTCTAGACTCGGTTCTGCTATGACATCACATGTACTTTCAAAAGCTGAACTCTAGACTCTATATGTGAATATGTGTGTGTCCTGCAAGTGTGTGTGGAGAATTAGTCCATGTTGTCGTAACTATACATGCTCTGGTTGTGCACATATTCTGGGACATAAACATCTGCAGATTGTGATTTAAAAACACGGTCCTGCTACGGGAGAGATGACGTGTAAACAGGAAAATGCATATTTCTGATTGACTAGATTACTGTGATTATAACTATGTACTTATGCTGCTCATCTGTTTCAATAAAGGCTCCACAAACTGTTTCTTAAGCTACTAAAAAAAGAAAAAAGAAGAATTCTACCCCTGCAGGACTGACTCACTCACAGCTCTGTTGTGACAGTGACCGGCCACCAGGGGGCACTGCAACTTCATGGCCCTACAATGAGTCAAGCAAGCAACGCCTACGGAGAGAGTGTGGTGAAGAGTTTGTGACTGAGAGAAAGACAGAAAAAAGAAGTTGAGGAAAGTGGAAATGTTGACGGGATAAAATGGTGAGAAAGTGAGAGAGTGAGCGACGGGAGGAGGAGGTGAAGGGACCTAGACATCGCATGAGTTTGAGAAGTTGATCAGACGAGTCCGGGACAAAGACGGCACTCTCTCCTGATCCTAAACTCTAAATCGGACTAAAGATTTCTTTGCTTCATGTCTACGGCCTGGCCTCAATCCTAGTCTGAACCTTCAGGGTAACAATAACCATGCCACCATAACAAAGTTAGGGAACTAGAGATGGATCTTTGTCTCCAAACGGAACAAAATATCTGTTTCTATCAGTTATGTTTCAATTGGTTGTATATTGATAAAAAAAAAGTTTTACATGGACGAGCTGAAGGTGTAATAACAAATATCAGCCCACTCCAGTCTGCTCTGGTCGTGACTTGGACTTGACCCGTTAGTTGCAGTCTCAGCTCGGACTTGACTGACCTGACATTCCCTCATTCAGGCGTCTAAACTGCCCACGGCAGCAACAATGAGCCACAATGGGTGAAAGTGGACAATAACCTGAAAAAGCTGGAACACTGACGTTACGAGCGACAGCGTGTGAGAGTCAAAGGGTCAGAGCCACGGACAGCGAGGACCAACACTCTGCTGCCGGACAAGAATGAGTTTGACAAGTAGAGAGAAGGCAGTGGAAGTTAGAAGAAGTTAGAAAAAGTAATTTAAAAAAAGGGGAAAGAGAGAAACAACATGGAGGTCAGGATGTGGAATATTAAAGATCTGTGGAACATGTCAGGGGTTATATGACGAGAATTGTGATCTCAATTTCAACTTGGGGAAGTTGTTGAGCTGGAAGATTCCACTGATTATAAAAGTAAAGTTTTCAGACAATTTTTTATATTTTCTCTGCTTAAAAGTTGTGTGTGAGTGTGTGTGTGTGTGGGGGGGGGGGGGCATGTAGGATGCAGGTGGCTCCAATGAAAGAAAGAACGTATTGTATTATGGGAAATGTTGGATATAGAGTTTTGAAAATCTGCCTCTTTGACTTCTGGACTAGAATTTTATATTTTATATAACTTGTGAGTCCTCTAACTTCATACAATTCCGTCACTACAACAAACGTTTGTCCCTTTAAACTTTGAGAAACTTAATAAACAATACCTGGTGAATAATATGTGTTGAGTTATCAAAATGTTATTTAACTGCTGCACGTTCCATCGTTAGTTTACAAACCAGAATAACAGTACAGGTTATTTTCTAAATATTTCTCACAATATTGTGATAATGTAGCACAGAAGATGAGAAGAAAAGGAAGGAGAATGATAAGGAGAAAGAGAGAGTAAGAAGAGGAAGGAAAGAACAAAGAGAAACAAAGCGGAAAGAGTAAGAGAGAGAGAGAGAGAGAGAGAGAGAGAGAGAGAGAGAGAGAGAGAGTCAAAGGCCTGAAAGTGTTTCCTGAGTGTCTGTGTGTGTGAGTGTGTGTGTCTGTGTGTGTGTGTGTGTGTGTGTGTGTGTGACCGTCCAGGGGTCCTAGAAGTGGGAAACAAACATCTGTGACTGCAGTGATGTCATTAGAACGGTGGCAAGAGAGGAGCAATTAACCATCAAACATACACACACACAACACAACACACACACACAAACACACACACACACACTGGAGTGCAGTGTGGGACAAAACAGAGCTGTAAAAACAGGGCCAGCTTGCGGCCAGTCAGTCCGTTACCCATAATGCCTTGGGTCTGGATGGTTGTCACTAGGTTCCGGTCGGCGTGGCAACAAAGCTTATTAATCTGCTGATGGAGGGCCAGCTGCAGAGGTGGCAGACACACACACTCTTACACACACTTGGAGACACACACACGTTAGTGCATGTGCAAACATGCAACAGCACACATTCGCAGACACACACACACACATCTGAAATAAACACAAGTGACTATTTGTTGTGGCTCAGTTTTAGCGCTGCACACACACACACGCGCACACACACAACTTCTCTGACACGCACACACACACATTCTTGCTCACCTCTGCATCACTGTTGGTTTTGAGTCAAACCTCTGAAGGTCAACACTCAGTGAGACACTTAATCATTTCTCTGCACACACTATCACAACACACATCACTCACCTTACTTTTTATGGCTCAACATTTCTGATTGGTTTTACAAATACGCAGTGAGAGAAAGAGAGTGAGACTTAAAGAGCGTGTGTGTGTGTGTGTGTGTGTGTGTTTGTGTGTTTGCGGTGTGTGTTTCTTAGTTTTCCTCCAACTTTAATGCTGTTCCCCCAGCATATCCTTGCTGGTTGCCTAGAGACAGGGATTTGAGCGAGGCCCCTTGGTTCATTCCCACACAGTCCTTTGGTGTGTGTGTGTGTGTGTGTGTGTGTGTGTGTCTGTGTGTGTGTGTCTGTGTCTGTGTGTGTGCGCACGCACGTTGAAAGGATATTTCTCTCCTTTGCCTTTTGATTCATTCTCAGTGTGAAGCCGCTCCCCGTGGAGACAGTATGGGTGGGCAGAGAGGAGGAGAAGGAAAGAGGAGAGCAGAGGAGATGGAGGGAGAGTGAAGGATGATTAAAAGAGTGGAAGAAGCGGCGGAGGGAAAAAAGGAGAGGAGCTGGCCTGTAAAAAACGATGGAAGGAGGAAAGGAGGAGGGAAGGAAAGTTGTTGGTCACACATCAAGGCCTGGAAACAAAGAAGCCAAGAACTCTCCCTCCTCTCCTTCCTCCATCCCTCCATCCCTGACAAACACAAGTTTCTCACAGGAAGCGAGGGAGTCCAGAGAGAGAGAGAGGAGGGTGGAGGGGGGGGGGGGGAGACAACATTTGTTTTCTTCCTATCTCGTCTAAACACCAGGGTGTGAACACAACAACAATATTTACTGCCACTGTTGACGTTGGACATTTTTGACCTGTTTTAGTGAAGGTCATAAGCCCCGCCTCCTTCATGTCAACAGCCGGGACAGGGGCCAAACTAAAAAAGTACACATGAAGTAACTTCTCTCAAAGATGATTTCTGTCACTTCAGGTGTAGTTCTCATCATACAGATGTTTGTCAAAGTGTTAATGTTTCCTGTAAGTTTGGTTTGAATTAGTTATATGAAGCTAAAAATGGGAGGAAGGAGAGATAATGCATCTTTAAATACAACCACTGAGGACTGGTTCGTATTTGGCGAGAACCAGGACACTGAAACTTATAAAAAATGATGTATTTCTGGGCCAGGGTTTGTTCCTGGGGTATTAATAACTTTCTGGAGTCCAACTAGTGTCCAAAATGTCAATATACTCTGTATTCTTTACATGTCTTACAGTTGGAAACAAGGAGCAAGCGCTAACATCGAGGATATAAGGGTGCAGACGGTGGTACTTTTGAGCACATCACATATTGTGAGTTCTGTGACAGTATTTGTTTTAGATTCCTGTGAATTTATTCAGTGTAACAGCTCAGTTCTATTTTTTACCCCTGGATCTAAATAGCACAGTGCCGTGACAATACTGATTTTCCCAATAATGAGAAACAGGGAAAATTACAACGTGAGTGTGACTAATAACAGTTATTAGCACTAAGAAAGTAAGTTGGTTATTCTCACTGTATCATCACCTCTCAGAGACTGAAGTTCAGTTCTCTCTGTCACTCTGATTTCCTTCTCGACAGAATTAGTCACAATCTTTCCACGCTGCACTTCTGTGTTTTTAAAGGACAAAAAAATGACAGGTTTGATTCTCTTCCCACTAATTTGATTCAAATTTGATTTCAATTTAACAAAATGACAAAGACGGTGTCGATCACTTTCTCAAGGAGGAAAGTTACAGATTTGTCGAGGTCAGAAAGTACGTCTTGTTACGGTAGATCAATACGGCGAATAAAGGAAAGTACAGAATAAAGATGCAAAGTGGAAATCAATTTAAGAACAACCATTGGAGTTTACTGGTTCACATCAGTTTCCTTCATCTGCCAGTATAAATGTATTTGACATGTATTATAACTTTGGGCCATGTCCTGTCTGCTAACATGGAGGAGTCTGGGCTTAGAACCTACATTGTTACACTTCGGGTTCACTTTTTGGGAACTGAACTAACTTTATTTTGTACCTATGGCCCCACCGCCGTTCCTCATTAACCCCCCCCCGCCCCCACCACCACCACCACAACATAATGCCTTCTGATCCCAATCAACCCCCTCATCCCCCCCACCTCCCCTCTGAATTCCATCCTGCTGATGTCAGACTCTAAATGAACCACAGTGTGTGTGTGTGTGTGTGTGTGTGTGTGTGTGTGTGTGTGTGTGCGTGTTCCTGTGTGCTAAAGGGTCAGGCTTGGTTGCCAGGACGATAGGTCCTCCAACAGCTTTCTGCTCCGAAGCTCTGAGCCCCGAGCCCTCCTCAAAGCATCATGGGAAAACAATTAAAACCTCCTCCAAATCTCTCTCTTGCTCTCCTCCTTCACTTTTCTTCATCTCTTTGTCCATCTGTTCTCTCTCTCTCCCTTCATCTCTCCGTCTCACCCTCTTCACCTCCATCCCGCTCACTGCCGGACAATCCTCACTCAAGCTCGTGTTTCCTCCTGAATTAGAGGAAAGGCTTTTTTATTTGTGTTCTATTTTCCACCTGAGATGTAGTTTATGGAAAAGGCAACAGGGGGGCTTTATTCCCAACTCTAGACTGAAGTCTCTGTGTGTGTCTGTGTGTGTGTGTGTGTGTGTGTGTGTGTGTGTGTGTGTGTCTGCTCATTCAGTTTCCATTTGAAAGAAAGTGAACTGCTTCTGTTATTTTTGAGAATGAATCACATCCCCGCCATAGACACAATATTCTACTTGTTGAATTTGGATGAAAAAGCGGAAATCACTAAATTCTGGTCATGGATTTTTTTTTAACAACACTGGATGAAAGATCATTTAAGTTTTTGTAAGTTTTGTAGAGAAGCAAAGTCACTTGTGGCTGAGCTGCCGACTCAAATTCACCAACTGAAATTAAATATTGATACAACTCAAGATAATGGACGACTATGCTATATCCTGAATTACACTATAGTTGCTGCTGCGTCTGATAATGCAGAATATACTATGGTACATAGGTCTATGTGGTGCAGGTCTACAGAGTGCACAGCTTCACTCTCTGGACCTCCGGGTTCTTTATTTTCCTTAAAAAATAACATTGCACATGCTACCACTGTTGTTTCTTCTGTAGTTCAATGAAAGGTGGCGCTGTAGAAATATGTGGTGTGTGTGTTCATCAATTTTAAAAATCTATTTCTGTTCCTAGATCTCAGATAATCACCGATACAAATATGAAATATGAATGCAAAACTGCACAAATAATTCTAATTTTGCTAATTTAAACACAAAGAGACTCCGCCAAAGGTTTATCTTGGGGCAAGTTTCACTTTTTCCGTGTTATTGCTCAACCTTCAGACTCTGACTCTGTATCAGGACTCTGTGCAGCTGAGTGACATCGTCCTGTTCCTCATGATCCTCTGTGATTCTAACTCTTCTGGGTCTGACAGGAACTCTGTGCACTTTTCGACATTTTTCCCAAACGCAGCTAACGGCCAACACCTCATCTGCTTTGCTAGCTTATTATCTCCACATGTACTTTACAAATTAAATTAGCTCCCTCTTTTCATCCTGTTACATTTCGTCAATAGCTGAAATAATTTCCGAAGCCGCAGTAATTTACTACACAACGTTAACATTCTCTGTCCCGAGCCGTCACGTCTTCTTCGCGCTGACAAACTTACTGAAGTCATAGATAATTAATTTGATTCTAAATTACAGCTTTCCATCGCGCCGCGCTCCCCTCGTGCGGGAGTTTGTTGTGACAAGCGGGAGCGCCGCCCAATCTCCGACTGTGATTTCTGTCGGCCCTGATGACAAAGATATCATGCAGCGCGTCTTTAAACATGACGCT
This sequence comes from Platichthys flesus, assembly GCF_949316205.1. Taxonomy (NCBI): domain Eukaryota; kingdom Metazoa; phylum Chordata; class Actinopteri; order Pleuronectiformes; family Pleuronectidae; genus Platichthys; species Platichthys flesus. The sequence continues at coordinate 3,987,115 of NC_084953.1, read as the reverse complement.
GACATGTAGCACTTATCCACTCACTCAGAGCGAACACGACAGCATCGCTCCTTCTGACACTTCCCTCATTTCCCATGTTGCACATGGAAGGGGTCGCCTCCGCATGACGATTAGTAATAATAAGAGTACTTGAAAATTTTGGGATGTACTTTATTTAAGTTTTTTTTTTTTTTTTTTAAATAGGGGAATGAGGTGGGGAGCTGGGAGGGGACAGAAGCTGCCAACGAGCCTTTGTTACTCAGTAAAATTAGACATTTCTTCCATTGTGTTTGAATGACTCATTTATGAAGACAGCAGCGTTGTATGAGAGGGAGGCATTTATTTAATTCGGATTCCGGTTCCAAATTTGCATCTGAAACAATGAAAAGGCTTCGTTTGATGTGGTTGTCTTGTCGGAGGACTGGAAGCTGATGGGGGTGGAGCAAAGGAAAGGAAACTAGAGTTGAAGTCACGTCCTTGTGGAGCTCCTCAGACCGAGGTAGGTAAGTGCATGAAGGTCGACTGCAGTTTATCAATCAAACTTTCTCTGTATTCATTTGAAGAGTTGAACTTCCCATGTGAGGCTGCAAACCTGTTCTTCTGTCTCGGGTTCCATAAATCTGATCAGATATAGAGGATAAACAGGTACTTCATAGATCCAAAGGGACATTTAGGAAAATACATGAAGAAACCATTACTAAGCTCGAGAAGAAGAACAAGAGTGAAAATGAAGAAGAAGAAAAACGGAGAAACTGGAGAAGCTACACACTTCAGAATTTATGTTTTTACTAAATTAATTGTCCTATCGCCTTGAATAATACTGTGGATTTCCCTGGGTTTGAATCTTGTTGGAAATATTTTGGAAACTTTAAGTACACGAGTCAACAAAGTCTGTAAAGTAGGCCTAGTTGTTTTTAGATATGTTAATAATGAATACATATAATAAATCTTTAGTTTGAACAACAATAGGTCTGTGATAAGAACTAATACACAATAAACAAACACTTCAGTCCATCAGAGCAGGACCAGGTTCATGTGGGACTACAACCTGTAATACTGCAAACAATACAAATAATACTCTACTATTAAGTTTTCCTGTGTTTGCATTTCTTGAACAAGAAATCAAAGCCCTTTTTGACATAAAAACCTTAATTTTTGATTTACTAACATCTTATTATTTCATAATTAAATTCTGTTGCAGCCATGTATAGCAGCATATATATAATTCTTGTTAACTTTATAAACATGGAAAGTTGTCCAGTCTATATGTCTCAGATTCATCATCCGCTCGTCTCTTGTTTAAAGTTATATTTGAGTAAGAAAGTCCACAAACTTTCTCTCTCTCTCTCACTCTGCCAATGTTGCTTTTATTTTTCTACAGATTTTCGCCTCAGACTGAACAAGTGACGGATCGAAGAGAGAACAGACAGAAAGAGAGAGTTAGACACACAAGGACAGGGACTGAAAAACAGACAGAGAGACCTTGGAGGAATTCTGGTTGACCTTCGCCTTGTGTGAATTAGTCTGGAGAACAGCCGGCTGGTGTAGCCTGAGGCCACAAACACACACACACACACACACACACACACAAGGAAATGTCAAAGAACCCAGTGTGTCTTGAAGTCCAAAGGGCACGTTACATGTTTGCTGCATGACATTCCCTAAAAAATATTTGTGAGCGTTTGTATGTGTGTGTGATAATCTGTGCTACTACTCTTACCAACAGTGGACTTGTGAGCCCAATACTGTATTTTAAAACATTTTAATTTGAGCAAAGAGGGAACCCGCAGGTGTTTGAGAGTGGAAGTTCGACCCTGGAGGCACGAGTGGGAACTTGGACAACTCATCCCACACAGGGCAGAGACGGCGCCTGCTCACTTCAATTTCTACCTTCACTGACCTGCTCCGTGACAAAGAAAATGATTTACGTCAAAGTTAGAAGCCAAAGACTTTGGCGCTTACTCAACTTGATTCTGTGAACGATCCTGAGTCACAGAGAAACGATATGTATCTGGTGGGTGAGACGTCTTGGACAGAACTTTCTGTCAATTTTAACTGTCTCCAAAAGCACGTTTCAGTTTCATTAGAGAAAGATGAGGAGCCACAGACAGAGTACTCTCTTTCTCTCTCTCTCTCTGGCTCTCAATGCTCTCTTAATCTCTCTCTCTCTCTCTCGCCCCAATCGTTCCTCATAACTGCTGTTTTGACAGCCGTCGTGGGCGTGGCTAACGGGCCCTCCAAAATAAATTTGTCTGTCGCTCTCTCTGTCTGTCTGTCTGTCTGTTTGTCAAATTTACGACTGATAAATTGTTGGGGACACGATGTGATGATGCCTCGGACTAAACCAAATTCTCCTTTCAGCATCTGACTCTCTCTCTCTCTCTTCCTCTTTCTCTCTCTCTCTCTTCCTTCTCTTCTCTTCCTCTGCTCACCTACTTTTCAATCTCTCCGACATGCATTAAAAGCAAATGAAGGGAATAGCCACAATTTGCAAGATAAGAATTTTTTCATTTGAATATGAATACCAGTGAGTTTTGCGCGTGTGTGTGTCTGTGTGCGTGTGGAGCAGGCACATTTTGTGTTGCAGCTGGGAGCATTTTTTCATTTTGAGGTTTTGATTTTGTATCAGCCGGACGTCTTCAGCCTATCAGGACCAGGCAGCGACAGCTCGGGTGTTGTTGTCAGGTGAAGTGTTTATTCTGGCACCATGCCTGTAATCTTTGTCTGCCAGGATGTCAAGCTGAAGATGGAAAGACATGACAGAACACAAATACGACCAAATACACAAATCAAAACATCACAAAATAAGAGAGGAAATGGACGATTCCGACAGCAATTTGCAAACACAATGTTGTATTTTGTTTTAGTTCAAGCTGTGAGGTACTTTCTGATCAGATGTTTGCCTCTGAGAATATACAAGGTAATAATAACACACACCCTCCTATCAAATGCAGAGGTAAAGGTAATAATCTCTAGTTTGTACAGTTTGAATTAAAGGGTTAAAGTTTCTACAGTAATGGAAGAGTTGCGCGGCTGTGGCGGAGGGGATAGAGTGGTCGTCCTCCAACCTGAAGGTCGGCAATTCGATTCCCAGTCTGATCCATCTGCATGCCAAAGTGTCCTTGGGCAAGATGCTGAACCCCAAATGGCATCCCATAGAATAACAGAGTGCTGTGAATAGACGCACTTTATGAATGTGTGTGTGAATGGGTGAATGTAAGTGGTAATCAAGACTAGAAAAGCGCTATATAAATACAAAACCATTTACCATTTATACATTTGAATTCATCTAATTATACTTTGTGCCTGTAACCTTTGAACATCATCATCATCACCACCTCTGAGGGTTCAACGACCTCTCGGGTCAATTCAAATGCGATCAATGTGTTATCTATCAAATCTGCTATCAAATGCAGAGTTAAAAGAAATTCAAAAATATATTTTTGTTTGAGTTCAAGCTGCGAGGAGCCTCTGATCTGATATCACTTCACAACTGTTTCCGAAGCCGTTTTAGTTTGTCGTCTCTCTCAGTGCAGAATGGAAACTGTCAAATCTCTCTTGGAAAGGGGTTTGAATGGTTTTCAAGGACCCTGAAGTGTTGAGATTTTGTCCATCTGTGTAACCGGAAAAAGCGATAGAAACATAATTCTCCGCCCGTCTCTCCCTGTGCTCATCAGCCCTCTCCGGTGGAGCTAGAGGTGCCGGGCTCCTGTCTATATTCTCCACTCTGAGAGATGTGTCTCTGCTGATTAATTGGCGTCTGATCGCTGCTGTTGCTGCTCCCTCCTAATTTCTCTCTCGCTGGGCTTTCGCAGCCCGCGGTGGCCCGGGTGTGAGGGTTTCTAGCGGTAATTGTGCGGTATTTGTTGCTAATAGGATAATAATTGGAGCAGGTGCAGATAGCTGGGTGGTTATTGGGCCTGGTGAGGAGAGATGGCGTTTGGCACCATGCCAGGGATGCTCGCTGTGCGGCACGACGATGCAGACATGTAAAAACACACTTTAAAAACCAGAGTGCCACAGAGGGGGGGGCAATTATTATCCCTGCCTCTTTATTTATTTATTTTTATCTTCCCCCATTCAGCTCTATATCGCTCTATCTGGAAATCTTGCACTTTTTTCATCATGTTTTTTCAAAATGTTATGTTTGTGTTTGCTGTTTTCTCTCTCTCTCTCTCTCTCTCTCTCTCTCTCTCTCTCTCCGTTTTCCTCCTTGGATGTTTCACTTCTTTCTCTATTTCCTACTCTTTTCATTAATTTTCAGATCTCCATCCTGCTGCAGTTTCTAGACAAATTTCCAGAGAGAGACTTAACAATGTGTTATGCTGTATTTTTTCGGACAGATTCCAGCACATGGATTTAGTCTCTCAGGTCTAATAGATGTTTATTTTATTCACACAATATCTAAACTCTACGAGAGCTGAGAAACAAACATAAACTGTAGAATGTTATACTTTTTCCTGAGATATATGTTTTATTGTTTATTGTAGTCAATATTTTTCCCAAGGTCAAGGTAAACCTTCAAGTACCAGGCTGATGTCAGTCACACATTCTTTCTGAAGGGGGAACTATGTGAAGAAAAAACATGGATTCTGTTTCTTGATTTGTCTTTGTTCCACATCACAAAGGTTATTTGTTGTTATTTGTGCAGAAACACTCTAACAGCACAGAAATCACTTCTACTGTGACACAGTAACTTCCACATCCAACCCTAATGGGATCTGAAGCTCTATCACATTAAGGGAATCAGAGATCACTTTGCTGATGGGGATTGTTTTTCAGTTCTGTTTGTGCAGTTAATGACCTGTCCATTTGTTTGTTTGTTCCTGTGTTTGTAAGAAAGATTCCACAGAAAAGACTGGACTAACAGAGGACTATGGAGGAAGGATGAGCTTTGGGTCGGGATCAAGGAATTTGTTTCAACTTTCTTTAACAAAGCAAGAGGAGATTTTCACTGTTTGCTGAGGGACTACTTGACAAAAGGAATATTTAGGACTGATGTCTATGAGTGTTTGTTCTGTGGTTCATCTTGATTGAAGGGAACTGTTGGACCTCGGCGGAGCTCTGCTGAAGGTCATTGTTTTAATCTCCTCATCATTAGAATGCACCTCAGTGAACAGGGACAGTCATGACTCTGTGATGTTACAGTTACTGCTTATAACGGAGTTTCCTCAGAAATGTTGAATTCAGTTGGTTCAGTGTGACGACTAAAGCGAGGTTTAAAATCCTCACAGCTCAGCAGATGTGCACCTGCAACAGTTGGTGCAGATTTTGTGGTTCCTGCTTTTTTAGTGTGGTTTTACTGACACTCCTCATGTTACAGCTGATCTGAGAGAAGCGCTTTGACTCAGCAGAAACAAGACATACTCAATCTGTGAATCACACTGATGACTCGGTTGAATCAGTGTTGAGTCACACACTGAACACCAGGGATCGAGAATCCCCTCAACCACTGAAATTAATTTTGTTAAACTGCAAACTGCAAGCTGCAACACCAACTTTGAATTTCCGCTCAAATGACGATCTCTCCCGACACAGAACAAGCTCGTGCATCAGAGTGAATCACACAAAGACCGAAATAGACAGTGGTGTGTGCACTCTCTTTGGATTTTGCTGTTTGTATTAGCTTTTGAGAGATGAAGGCCCGTCATCGCTGAAGAATCACAATGACATGCTGCAACAGTTCACAGATACTTTTCCAAGAACACAACTTAACCAAAACAGCAGGACGAGTAGGACATGTGATGTGAGTGACAGGACCCATGTTAACAGGTCTGGGCGGGTCCGGGTTCCAGAGCGCTGCTGGTGCAAGTCTGCTGAAACGCACCAGTTCAGGGCTCTGGGTTTTACTGTGTTTGCACTTTTAGTAAAATTATGATTTTAAAGATTGGAATGATGTGGTTTTGAGATCATGTGTTTTGTCATCACGCACAACACGGCTGAGGCTATACTGTGCGAAGGCTGAGTGATGATACTACTTTTATTTCGTTCAGACAGTGTAAACAATATTCTACATACACTGAGTGACCCTGAGATAAACGTGAACTGTGTGGGCAATGTTGTGGCAGCTAGAGAAGTTGGACTTTTTCAAATTGTGCAAGGTCACAGTGTCAGACACCTGCGATGCAAATTAGTCACCACGCTCTTCGCTGCCTCAAGGTTTCCTGGATGCAAAAAAATAAAAAAGCGGAGAGGAAACAGACTTTGACTAATTTCCACCATGGAGGAAAGAAAAAAGAAATCCTTCTGTAAAAAAAGTGCTGAGTAACATCTCCAGCTCTTCAAAATCAGGCAAAGCTGCACTTATGATTAGAGCGAGAGACGTCTCCTCTCTAAGGTCATGCTTTCAAAGAGGGAGCCGCCATATTTGGACTACAGTAGCGTCTCATACACTCCACACGCCCTCGTTCCCCTCTGAGACTCCTCAGCCTCGAATATGGTGATGATATTAATACTAATCATAATATAGCCGGCGATAGATATAGGCTCTGCCGCTTTGAACTGTAAATGGGTTGTGTTTGGGGGAAGAGAGGCGATTAACCGGGGAGAGACGGTATAAGACGGCAAATCTGGGGAAGCAGAGGCGCTCCAGCCCCCCCCACCATAAACAAATAATCCAACGCTGCCTCTCAACCCCCCCCCCCCCCTTGCCATCTCAAATCAGTTTGGATTAGGACAGAATATACGGGGATGTTCCCTTTAATGTCACACAGAGAGAGGATGCATCTTCCTCTGGTGCCCCCCCCCCCCCCCCCCCCCCCGCAATGCGCTGTGTTTAGCCCTGCTTAGCCAAATGAGCTCCTAATAAATGCGGCGCTGAGCCCGTCTGCTGAGGAGTCGCTTATAATTGGAGGGCTTTCTCCTTCGCTTTAGAGAGGAAAGTATTAATGAAGGGGTGGGGTGGAAGGTGTGTGTCGAGGGTGGAGGGCGTGTGTGCATGCGTGCACGAGTGTGTTAGCAAGGTGGAGCAAGAGAGTGGGGTAAGTGGGTGACTGTGTGTGCGAAAGGTGGAGAGTGTCAGGGTGAGCTGTGTGTGTGAGAGAAGGGTGTGTGTGCATGAGAGTGCGTGTGTGTAATTTCTGTGCGTTCCGAGCGTGTGCACGAAGTTGTGTTTTTTACCTGTGCCTCGTCAATATGGAAATGTGGCTCCATGTCTTCCTTTAATGCTGCGACTCGCCGACCAAACACACTCACGTTTTCTCTTTTATGAACCTGTCGTTATCTCAATTTCTTCTTTCTCCTTCCACACCTCTCCTCCTCTCTGTTTAATCCTGCTTGCCAGCGCTCGGCACAGCGATGGGAAGCTGTTTTGTGCTCTATTAATAGGGAATCTATATGTTTGTAGATATGGCAAATTTTTGGGGGGTGTTTGAGCATGCACGCCTCAAAGACCCTCAAATCCTTCAGTGTGCTTCTTCCTCCTCATTGTGCTGCTCATGTGTTGTTCTTACCTGCTGCTAAACTCAACACTGATCAACAGAGGAGGAACAAACCCAGACAAATAAAGATGAAGACGGCCGCCTTGTCTGTCTACCTGACTAATTAATTTTCCCTGATTAGAAAAGAGCAGTATGTCTGTGAGTGTTTATATCGGCCAACCCGATGAGCGAGTGTGAAGGTGTGAATCTGAGCTGTCATGAGCCTTTCGATAAGAACATCAGAGAGATCCCGGTCCCACTCTCACAGAGTAAAGCGAGGTCCGCCCTGAAGTCGGGCCTTATCACCTAATTGGCTGACAGAGCCTCAACTCTGACAGAGCAGAGTGATGGATGAAAACCGATGTGTGTGTGTGTGTGTGAGAGAGAGAGAGAGAGAGACAGAGAGAGAGAGATGGAGAAATGTGTTGTGAGCAAAGTCCCTATAGTCAAGTTGCCATCTTGCTTACCCCCCCCCCCTCCTGTGCAAACAAGACCAGACAATTATATGAATGAATAGGATGAGAGTCAGAACTGTGCTTTTTAATGATTACTAAGAAATACGTTTGGTGACTTCGCCCTATAATACAGTTCAAAGTTCTCCCACTAAGGAGTTCCACTTTCGGTTTCACATTGCAGTTTTAAAATCTCAAATTTATTTTCTATGACGTCCATTTGTCATCACGAGGGCTGTGTCTACTTATACTATATAGTGAATGGTCTGGGCATGTTTTAAAAAACGCATCTTTCCAACCTGGCCTTCATGCAGTGTTTTATCATTTGTATAATTTTTTTTACAATTTAGAGTTTACACTGGATTTATTAGCTGTATTTTAATGTAAATTTTATATAACTTTTTACTTCTTATTTCTTTCCTTCATGTTTTATTAACATTTTATTGTTGTGCTATCATTTACTTTGTAATCTTGATAATCTTGGTCTGCATTGTTCTCTGAACTTAATCCCCTTTTAAACATTTTGTCAAATCACTTGTCGAGCACTTTGATTTATATAAAGTCTTGATTGAACTTTACAACTTTAATTGAAACTTATGAACCTGTGCTTTGGTTGGTGCAAGAACACGATTTACTTAATGTGTGGTTCCTAGTTTAGCTGCGTCACACGACCTCCATTATCAACATTAACAAACGTTTCTATACAGTATTGTTGAAGTGTTGTGTCTCCTCCCTTCTGTCACAGCTCCGTGGACGTGGACAGGACGATAAGATAATCCTGTTTACCTAACAGCTGCACTGACAGATGTTATGATGGATTAACACATACACTGTGACTGTGTATGTAACCCTGACATGATATGGCCATGAACTGCTGATAGACAGTGAGTGAAACCAAATCTGGAGTAGGTCAGAATCCACTGAGATTGAAAAGGGTTGAACATGGGCAGAGAGCAGCTCGATGTCGTTAAACCTTCAGCTGGAATCCTCGTCTAATGTCGATTCGTGCAGAGTCGCACAGTATCAAGATATTCCTGGTTTTATTGAGCATGACAGAAGTGAGGTCGGGAACGAATTTCTCAAGGTGTCTGCACAGAGAATCTTAGATAGCGCCAGTCTTCACTTGGCTTAGCGCGTGAGAAATCCCAGCCTAATGCATGAAAGCCCTGAATCCAGGTACTGACAAGGGCTGAACTGGTGATTGGTGACTCCAGGGGTATCTGTGAAATAGAGGAGGTCCCTATTGCTTAGGTACTGGAAATCAAGCTTTAATGGTGCTCTCCATGTAGACAGTCGGCATTAACATGAAGACAGACTGCTGTAAAAATGGATAGTTGTCCAATGCCATGGCCTTAGGAATCCATATACTTGTCTTACCAGAGCAATCAGAGTTTGGTGTGTTAACGTTTTGGAATTGAATGTTTATTTAAGAAAAGAATGCAAATTTTGATTATTTTTGAGTTTCTAGTCATATGTCAATTGGCGATTTGCAGCTACTTGTTAGTTCAGGGAGAAATCAACTATCCAATTGTCAGTGCCGTGTTTGTGCTGCAATAGATCGACACTGATCTGTGATCCATGATATTTTCGGTTGAGGTTTTCCTAAACCTATGTAACCCTAAAAGTTTTGCATCTTACACCACAACTTTGGGTTCTTTAAGAGGGCAAGGTTCAATGATGCAACCTTACAATTTTATTTGGAGAACCAACAGAATACCTTGGACTCTTTATCCTTCTTGCTACCTCTGTGCACTGGCAACCAATTCTTCTGTACAGGTATAGTTGGATAAATTGTTGACACAGACACACAAAAGCATCTGTCTTGTCCTTAGTGATAGTTTACATTGCTTTTCAGTATTAAATCTACCGCAACACTGTACAATACAATACGTCCTCTGGCCTTCACTCTGGAAAACGAACAAACAAAGAGGTCTGAGACAATCTGTACGTGACAAAAGAACGAGGTAACACAACGGTGCACCTACATGCAATGAGAGAACAACTCAGATCGACAAGGTTAATACAGCTTTGGTTTGAGGAGCGATCAGTCAGTGACTGAGATTACAGCCAGAGAGGAAGAGCTGCGTGAGCTGAAAGTGTGTGTAAGTGGTGTGTGTGTGTGTGTGTGTGCGTGTGTGTGTGTAAGTTTGTGTGTAAGAGACAGAGACACAAGGTCATGTTCATTATGCCGAGCTGCTAAAGAGGGAGCGTTCCTCTGAAAGAAGGTTGACCCAGAGCCATAAGAGAAGCCTACAGAGCAGCCCCAGTATGGGAAGAAATGGGGGGAACGTGACAAATGGAATAAAGAAACCTTCTCTGCTGCAGTGTGTCGCTCATCGACGCTCACAATAAGGTCTCGGCTGTCTTTTGTTGATTTCTCTGTCCCTCCTCTCTTTCTGTTTTCTGCGGTAATTTGATTTCTGGAAATCAGGGTTTTTGTCTCGTTGAGTGACTGACAGTTGCCTTTGCCTTAATGAATGCGGAGCAGGGGGAGAAAATGAAAAAAGATTCTTGAGGATAATGCTGCTCTCTCTCCTGCTCCCTCTCTTATATCAAGCTCCAATAATTAATTCACACACATATCTGCAACATTAGTTCCAGCGGAGATAATTAAGAAAATGATTTTGGTATTGTTCCCCCAGCATCTATCAAGACAACGCTGCTATCTGTTTTTTAGAAAAACTAGTAGTCACCATTACCGTATCTTTAAAGGGCAGCGATTTAGCGTTTGGTAATTGCATGACGGATTTTAAGCAATGCTATTAATTGAGTGTAGTGAGTACACATTTATCTCAGTTTTATTCTCATCAAGTGCGTGTTGCTTATGTGTTTGAGCCTGTGAGACAGAGATAGTGTGTATGTGTGTGTGGTTAAACAAATAAACTATCTCTGTGTCACATTCATTATCATCTTAAGTCATTTATTTTTCCGCTATCTGGCAGCAAACATTTTGTCACCATTCAGTGGCAGCGCTCGGCTGATGCGCCGCGTTGTCATTGTGTCTGTATCTTGTTAATCGCGCTAACGTCAACTGCTAACATGAAAGACAAGTTTTTATCAATACAGTCGGGCACTGGGCCAGATATTAAATTAAATGTACTGAAGAAATGGAAATGTTCTTTATTTCTGCTTCTAATGGGAGGGAAACTTTAACAATTGGGCGAATTATAAATGCATTTAAATGTTCCTATTAAATTGTTGCACTTGTAAATTCATGCTGATGTTCAAAAACATGCGATCGCTAAAATAATTATCTAATTTGTCTGAATACACACGTTCTCTAAATTCAGGCTGCATCTATTTAATGCTGTTTGCTTCCTGTTCTGCACAATGTTGTAGCTTTACCATTTTCTCACCTTTTCATTTTAAAGCTTTAGTTTAAAGCTGTATTTATAGAATGTTTGACCAATAGGGGGAAGCAGAACATGATAAAACAAGCTGAAAGCAAACATTGACATATTATCGTCTTTTTAAGAAAAGTAAGCGTATTTGTGACCCCCTCGCGAGTTCAAGTCAAATCATTGCACTCAATTTCTATGCATCTTGTTCCTCTTCAGCTCCCGAGGGAAACACTATCTTTTTGGACTAGGTTCTTCATTGAAAATGATTTGCTAACTGCCAATTAGAGTCGGACAGGCATTGCTAAAAGGCTACATAGTGCTGAGGGGATCTGTGGAGTCGGGTGTTCATTATCTGTAGGACCGTTGTTAAGGCTGTTGCCTTTCACATAGGATAGTATTCTGTTATAAAAATATAAATTAGTCCCATATCGGCAGACCCTAAAACAAATTATCAAAAAGTATTGTTGTGAATGTGACTTACATAATTCACCCTTGTTCTTAGTGTGGTTCTATACACTGTTGTTTCATGCCGTTATTTAATTAATGTGTTAAGTATGACTGTGCCGCAGTCATATGACTTGTATGACTTGTGTTCCCAACTTCAGGAATTGTTTTCTGTGTTTAAATGCAATTCCCACATTGGGGACCCCGATGTTTGTTTGCTTGACGTATTCACAAACACGACTCGACCATGACCACGAACGCTGTTGCCCTCAAACTCCCTGAATTCTGGGAATCATCAGCGTCGGCATGGTTTGCCAAGACTGAAGCACAGTTCGCATTGCGGGAGATAACCGCCGATACAACACGGTACTACTACGTTGTGTCAGCTCTCGGAAACTCAACAGCGTCCCAACCTCTTCCTATTTTGTCTATTGCAGCAGTTTAATTCCACCTGGTGGTCAAAATGTGAAAAGCAGCATTAAACTGGAAACTAGTGCAACAAATCAACATCACTACACAGTACATACACAATATAAAGTATTTGTACTGAATGTGTTGTTCTGCTGGAGTTGTTTTGTGTCCTGTTATTTCAATTGGACCCTCGTAGTAAGAGGGACATCTCTCGATATAGGAGAAACATTCAACATCGACCATTGTGGAAGGTGCGGGACTACAGAGGAGGAGAAAGTCAAGGTTGCCAGGATGTTTCGACGACCTTGAACAAGCACATCTGCTGCTTTTCTGCAGCTGGACAATAGCACAGAGATTCACTGTAACGTCAAATGTTGGGTCCAGTTATCCAGTCTTGCTTATTGTTGATGTAGGCGGACATATAATGTTTAGAGAGATAATACAATGAATGGATGGAAGGAACTTTTCTGAGCTGCATTGTGTTGTATCCATATGTGGTGGATTTCAGAGACAGTAGCGTTGTTGATGCTCACAATTCAGTTTTTCCCTTATTACTAAGTGTTATGTACAATACCTACAATTTGAATCTAAAATAGAAGCTGTGTGTGGTCTTCACTTGTGTAGCTTTGCAAGTAGGGTATTGTTTCACCCCTGTATGTGTGTGTCTGAACAAAATGTCTCAACATTGTGCATATTGATTTTCACCAAACCTTGTGGGGATATCACTTGGAGGAATATCTGCTGATGACTAACTTTTGAAGCTTATCGGTTAAAGGTCAGAGTTAAAAGAATGATGGTCCAAAAAGCCAGTTTTTATCTCTGCAAATAATATAAATGATTTAAAGCTATATTGATGTCATGAGGAAGTCTGAGGATAACATTAAACATATTTCAGGGATGCATTTTTCGAGGTATTGCTGCATCCTAACTAATCCTCTCCTTTCCCCAATCGGAAACACAGGTTGCAGCCCGAATCTCTGCTTGTCTGATGTACATCTCTCTGATGTGCACACCAGCTGGAAATCAACCTCGACAAGACCGAACTACTCTTCCTTCCAGGGAAAGGCTCTCCCACAACTCCGTGGTATCCCCCAACCAGACTGCTAAGAGCCTGGGTGTGACACTCGATAGTCAACTCTCCCTTCCTGCCAACATCACTGCAACAACCCGTTCCTGTAGATACATGCAGTGAGAATACGTCCCCTTCAACTCAGGTTCTGGTCATCTCACACCAAGACTAATGCAACTCCCTCCTGACAGGTCTACCTGCTAGTGCCATCAAACCTCAGCAGCTCATCCAGAATGCAGCAGCTCGACTGGTCCTCAACCTAAATTCACTCACACAAGGTCCCCCCACCCACCATATCTGCACATATGTATACACTTTGTAAATATTCTGTTTATAAACTTTGATTTTCCAATAGTAAAAAAGTGATGTCTGGTATGAAGCTCACGTTATAAAACCCTCCTGAGTGTGGAGTGATTCCTGTTGGCCACATGCTCCTCCATTTGTCCAATGAGAAGACAGGAATGCTGCTTGCTGATGGTTAAAGTTCATGTTTGTAAAGTACAGAGTGATTTTAGCACGCATGATATGGAGATAAAACTGTGTGAATGTTGTCACACGTGCATACAGTGCATGTATGAAAGTACTCTAGACATGTGTGTGCGTGTGTGAAAGCAGGTGTGTGTTATATTTAGTAAAAGGTGCGTTCCTTCCCTCTGACGTCAGTCAACAAGACGATTGACCAAACCCAGATAACTAATGGCCTGTCAGTCACAGAGTAAAACCCCTCCCTATTAGGCAACAACTGCCCACTTCTTGAACACCACCTGCCTGATTGTGTGTGTGTTCAAGCATTATGTGTGTGTGTGTGTCTGCTTGTATGTATTGCATTAGTGTGTATACCCATGCCTTTGATTGACATATTGTGTAAACTCCAGGCTCTCCCTGCTGTGCAGCAGATCACGTGTGTACTTACATTGCAGCATTTAAAAACACCTTCAGGTGAAGCCTGTTGTATGTGTGAAATAATGTGTTGATAAGTTGATAACTGATTTCTATTTAAACAAGATACTTAAGCATTAGTTCTCCACAGTGATCTGGATTAAGAGGTCATAACAGTAATTACTCTGGTAACAAATACATACTAAAAAGTTATGTGGATAAAATGTACAAAAAGAGAAATCATGTTTCAGTAATTATTAAATGCAGGTATTAAAGTTATTTAATATATTCAACTGTGCAATACTCATTGTCTAAATGTGCAATTTCATTTTCATATAATATATTATAATTGTGAATTTTAGGTTTACTTACTTATTACTTTTTATTTATTACATTTCTACAATTTTGCCATTGTTGAACAAATAGAAGATTGTCTTCTCCTCATCCCAGCCACAATTTAGAAGTTTGGCTTAAACGGAAACTTTTAACATGTTATTAAACATTAATTATCGTTAATATAACTCAAACATACTGCTGTGTAATCTTAAACTCTTTAAGCTTATCTCTGAGTCACTTGTTGGCACCATCAGTATATATCAGATCATATCACAAGCACATGAACACAGCGACATACCGAGTTTATTTTTTTATATCAATCCACAGTTCCCCCTGATCTGTAACTTTTTGTTACTCATCAAGCACTTTTCAGTCAGTTCACATTAGGATGTTTAACAGCTCTAATCTGAATGCAGCTGAGTGGATATGATGAGAACGAGAGATATGGAGAAGTTGAGGCCTGTTTCATTGAGTTAATCTTTAGTTTAATCTTTCCCGAGTTAAATCCTGGTACACTTTCAAATCCGGAACATGAAATCATGTCCAGACTTTTGTTTTATAGTTTTTACTAGGACTGGTTCACGGTTGTCCAGGACACAGAATTTCAGGTGGTGGCTGCAAGAATTCCATGATGATCTTATATTAAATCACGGTTATGACGCATCTCCACTTCCTCCAGTTGAACAAACACAAATCTAAGATATCCACGATACGGGTGCCGCCATCTTGGCCTTTTGATGTCATCTGGAGCCGGAGTCTATACAGTTCTGATTGAGGTGTGGAGCCACATTATCAAGGTCCTGTTGAAACACACACACTTGACAAAACTCAAGTCGGTCTCAGCTGTCAATCATGGCGTTTTAATCTGTTTTTATATGATCAAATAACAAATCAACACCACTCTTATCAGACAGACGAACACTTGAACAATTCCTCTTTGGGGAAGAATATATTCAACATGTTTTTTGACGTTTTAGTTGGGTCCGTGTCCCATCTACTAACATGGAGGAATCCTAATCGAGCCGAGGGCAACAAAGTGACTCAAGCCAGACCCGACTGTGGAGGTTTCCATTACGCAAGAACAAGGTTGTGAAACCCTCTATTGTGTGGAGAGCAGCTGTTCTCTCATACAACAGTTAGAGTTAAATTCACCTGGAAGTGAGACACACTCACCTCACTTTTAGATTTCATATCAGCAGCATGCTCTTAATTTGGTAATTCAGATGCCCTTTCACAGAAAAACTCTTCGCCAAACACACTCCCACACACACTCTTGTTTGTTTGCCCTCTCTGCAGCTCCAGGTGAGACACGTCTGACATTTGAGACCCAGGTGTTGTGGTGAGGAAAGCGGAGGAGGAACTGTGTTTTTTCTGTTTCGCCAACACTCCAGAAACCCAATTAATTAGCTTCCTCTGTGTGTTTTCACTTCCCAACGTCTCATTATACTTTCACATAACACCCTTTGATATCAGGCCCCGCGATCTATGAGAGCAGGTTATGTGATTGTGTCTTTTGAAGTAACCACTGTGGTCCATGTTAATCCCATTACTTTGATCTGGGGATATTAAAGTTATTATGGGACTAATCAGAAAATTTGTTAATGATTACAGATTAGCTCAGCTGCTGCTGTTGTGTGTCCACTGGTCGCAGCAGCAAGTTCATTCAGTTTTACCACAGATAGTGAGTGAATACAGACCAGTGGCTGCCAGGACACTTCCAGCCACAGGGCGGAAACTACCAGCATCTGAGTGGAAATCGTGTCAGTTTCCAACCCTGCCCCCAAACCAACTGGCCCGAGGTGCAGGAAGCAACTCAGCAGGTGTGTTAAAAAATGAGATAATTAGTTATCATTTGCATCCAGCTGTCAGGCGGATTTTTTTCAGAACGCATAGGCAACACCACACAAATGCAAATAATGTGACTTTTCATCAGATCAATTAAAGAGAAAATGAAATGCAGTATATCGGAATTTAACCTTATTGGGAAAATTATTGTTTCAATATTTAAAGCCCAAAGTTTTATCTTGAAAATAAAATTAGAAATAGTCGGATAAATAAAGTAGATAATGGGGGTTTCTCATGAGCCTGATGGTTTGGGAACATACCTGATAACCTCAGCACCAATAAGGAAGCTTTGATGCATCATCCCCATCTTTCCTGTCCATCTACACTGCCACAATCAACAATTAAATAAAGGCAACTCCTCTGATTAATAAACAAATATTTTTAAAATGAAGTAAAACTCTCTTGACAACTAAGTCAGATAGTGACAACTATTTAGAAATAGATAAAAACAAAGCAGTCGGCATTTGAACATTATATTTGACGGGTATGTTTTTTAACTTTAAGTTTGGTCCATGTCCAATCTACTAACATAGAGGAGGTGGGGTTTAGGATCCATACTGCAGCCAGCCACCAGGGGGGGATCAAGCCACATTAAAAGCTGAAATAGAAACACTTTAACTTCATGATCAGATGTAGTGAGCAAAACAAAAAAGAAAAACATCTTTAATGGAGTTCAACTGTTTCTGCTGCTTAAATCTGATCAAATAAAGTGAGGGCAAAGTAGAAATGAAAGGAAGCTTGAACACAGTCGCTGTAGTTCATGTACTTTAGTGACTAATGGAAAATCAAAGCCACCTGTCTCCACCAGCGTGATGATTTGACTAATGTCAGGCCAACTTCTGAGAACACCATGTGTCAAACAGGGAATCAAAGAACATCAAACCTGACAAACACCAAGGAGACGTACACATGTTCCCTGGATCAGACGAATTAAATCTCTGGCACTTGGCCTCTAAAGTATGTGCTCCCACTCTTTTATCTCCCTATTTAGTCATTCTTGGAGTTTGTGCGTGATTAAAAGGTCATCCTGTCACACCTGAGAGGAATATAACCACTATAACTCTGACACACCTCTCTTGGCCCATGGCCACATCCAGCTGAGAGTGAGTGTGAGAGAGAGAGAGAGAGAGAGAGAGAGAGAGAGAGAGAGAGAGAGAGAGAGAGAGAGAGACACAGAGAGAGAGACAGAGAGAGAAGGAGAGAGGGAGAGAGGGAGAGAGGAAGAGAGAGGGAGGGAGGGCAAGCACCTGTGCCATGTTTGCTTTCCATTTTGTTCTATTAATGTTCTCAAGTTCCTGATGACAAATGATGTTTCTTCAAACAAACACACACACACACATACACACACACACTGAGGAATATGTTCAGTACAGAGTTGAACTCTTCTCAGGCGACATCCATGCTGACAGATTTTAGTTTTACAATGCATAACTTCTGCTTTGTTTACACCTGGTGTCCACTCTACTTGAGGATTTCAAGCACCCAAAACTAGAACTTTGGAAACGCTGCTGATCCCATTTTAGTTTGGAAATCCAGAGGAGGTGTTTACTGTGGACGGGTTGTAACCGAGACATTAAGAAAGAATTATGTAATCTCTTCATGATCCGGATCCAAACGCTAATTGAATGGCTTCTTCCCTGCTCCCTCCTCTTTCAACAAGATTCTTGGTGATCCATCCCGCAGTTTTTGCTTAATCCTTGTTACTAATAAAGAAACTTAACGCAGATGAAAACACAACCCCCTTGAAGGAGGTGTCGACTCAAAGAAGTGCATTTCCAGTGTTAATAATCCTGATATATTGTGATATAAAATATGTGACAGGAGATTTCCAATATGCAGACGTCACTTGTGACTTCCTGCCTCCGCTGGTGCAGAGCGCTCTTCACTGCTGTTTTTAAATTGTATTATCCACATTGCATAAAATGTGCGCGATGCAAAACCTCGGCTACAAATTACACAAACAGTCAGAGATTCCCTCACATTATTGTAAGATTGCACAAATATATTTCCACACGTGAATTTCACCTCGATCGAAATATATTTATTAAGTTCTTTAAGATGCTAAATGGAATCACAGCATAGGTTTGCATCTATATTGAATTGGTTCCTATAGTGACAAAGGAATCCAGACGGATGTAGAGTGACATGAAAATTACGGGTTAACGGAGAGAGAGAGAGAGGAGCGGGACCCCCCCCCCCCCCCCCAACCCCCTGCATCCCAATCCCCATCTTGTGACTGATTCATCACCGCGACAACCATCACGCCACCTTATTCTGGGATGTCCTGTAGTTATGTTCTTCAATTATGTCTACCCTCTTTAATGTTGCGGCTGCACTTCCATATTTAGTCAACCGCTGCAATTTTAGCTGCCGTGTTGAAATGCAGCCGTCTCACCCTGGAATCAAAGAACAGATAGAGCTACCTCAGGCACAGATAGAGAGGGGGGGGGGCAGAGAGAGAGAGAGAGAGAGAGACATTTATACGTCTCTATATTCTTTCAGGCTACATCTGCAATTTGAGCCACAACAGGGAGATTTTTCAGCACGCCCAAGCAACTTTCAAGGAAAATGTGAGGTGCCCGCACTTTATCTACTGTAGGTGAGAGATATATTTTATTTTCGTCTGCACTGTAACCCCAGAAAAATACGTACGTTATTAAAAAAAATGGACTGAGGGGGATGAAAATGGAGACGGAAATCTGCTGTAAAGAGCAGGTTGAAAAGGCCACGTGAGGCGTTCCCCCATTGTTGATCCTTTATCGTAAGCTTTCTAGTAAAGTCATGGTTCTGAAGGAGGATTCATGGACAGTCACATCCATTTAAATATGTGTGGGAACACAAATACATCTCACCAATAAAGACTGAATATATATCATCATCACACATATTCAAGTATTTCAGTGTTGAGCTGGGATTAAGGATTTTAAGTGAATTGACCAAGAAGAACGTGAAATCCAGGATGGAAGTCAATGCAAAATAAGGATATTTGCAAACTGTGTGTGTATTTCTATTATGCTGGGGACCTACATCTGTCCACATAGTCACATTGCGGGGACTTGTCCTACTTACGTTGACAGAAAGTGAATTTTACAGAGAACTTACAGTAAAGAGTCTCACTATATGAGAAATGACCTGAGAAGCTAGCCGAAGAGAAAACATATATATATGGGGAATGTATTAATTTTAGAAAGAGAGTAGTCTGATCTGGCTAATTTTGAATATTTAAAGATGCTCATACTGTAGAGCAGTCCTGTTAATCAGACACAAATCCAGAGTATTTATGTATTTAAATCAGTGGCAGACACAGGGATTAGCCGAGGGAACCTGCTGCTGAAGAGGCGGCGGCGGGTCGAGCTGTTCTGATTGTGTGGTTGGTTGAGAGTTGATGACACTTGGGTAATAATGGGTTGACGCGTTCACAATCAGTGATGACAGCATTCATGTAATGGGTCCTTATTTCACCTTATAAAAAGGTAATACCAGTGCCATTTATATACTGGGGATCAGATGTAATCAATGGTAGCATTAGCCGGGGGAGAGTGGCTCTCAGGATAAATCTCACATGTCGAACCATGTGACCACAACCGCTCTGGAAACTGCAGATTCAACTGCTTTCATCAGAAGCTCTCAAAATAACACACTTTTGACAATTTCTCATCAGTTCAAAAATCTGCAGGAGTGTTGGACGTGTTTGTGCAGAACAAGAAGCAAATTTTAGAAACATACAAAGTCAATAGAAAAACATAAGTGGGTGTGAACAGATGAAAATCCTCTTGGGGTGGAGTGAATCTTGGCAAAAAATAGGATGTATTTAGCAGAAGAGAGTGTAAATGTAAAATGAATCTGCTGCAGGACAAACACAGCAAACATCTGCAGGTCATGGATGGTTTGCAGCAGATATGTGGGAAGAACTCCAGAGAAGACAAGGAGCAATAAAACCACCTCAAGGGTGAATATCAGGATAAGTGGTATCATGAGCAGTGCATTTAGAGGGTGATAGCATGATACGTATGTGGAGATCAACTATGAGGGAACCTACTGGGACTGCAGGAGACGTTTAAGATGGTTTGATTGTTTTAATTGGTTTTGTCCCGACTCCGAGTTGACACTGGACTCCATTGTAACGGCCGTTCTTGTTTTCCCTACTTACATATGTTACAAAAAAAATAGTTTACTGGGTAAAAGTAAAGGGTAGAAACCACATAGTTAGTTTCACTGTTGTATAGATTAAAAACTAAATCTTATACACACACACACTTGCCCGCGAAGCACCAACACAAGTGTGTGTGCACGCCCATGTATTTTTCATAAATTAATAAACATATTTGACAAGTGCATTGCAGGCACCCGAGGGCATCATCATGTTTGCAAACAACTCCCCCTCCCTCACCCCATTCACACACTCTCCCACCACACACACACACACACGCACACACACACACACACACACACTCCCTGAGGAGTAGCGATTGTTTAATGATTCAATTAGCTTTGTGGCGTGCTGAGAGCTCGAGGCAAGATGGAGTGATAATTGATAAACATGTTTAATCCTGAGAGAGTGAGTGAGAGAGAGGACGGGCGGAAAGATAAAACCAGATAGAGTGCACGCATACTCGCACACACACACACATGCACACACACACACACACATACACACACACATTTTTACAGTCTTGGCATGAGAACACACAACATTAGTAACATCTTCATCCACATCTCCAAAGCAAAACTCAATCAGAATAGCAGCTTTGGAAAGTTGACACACCATGTTTATCAATAACAACTGATAAAAACAGAAGACTGACTTTAAAGAAATACTTTGACAGTGACTACCTGTACTTTTAGTGCTACTACTTAATGTCTCACAGGCACTTACTGTACCCAGATACTATTCCCAGATTAATACCAGATATGGACCCTTAGTTTATTTATTAGACTCATCTCCATATCCTCCTGTTCTACAAAATTCGGTCTTTGCAGTTGTGATCAAGAGACGGAGCCACAGTAATATTTATTTCATCATCGTTGTCTTTTTCTCCCCATTTGAAAAACTGAATCAAACAAATATCAACATTTATTTGACTATCAATCAACAACTAATTCTCCGATGAGACGTAGACACTATTCAGCTTTGTGCATCTACACCTGTTTACATGTTGTTTTATTCACTGAGACTTTCTTGTTTACTTGTTTCTGTCCATATTTGAGGCAGCTCTACATTGTCTTCTTTCAGCACCGTGCAGTCTCAGCGGAAAGACAGTTTGAACAGCTGCTCTGTGTGTATGTTTGCCTATGCCAACACGTGTGTGTGTATGTGAGTGTGTGTGTCTGTGTGTGTGTGTGTGTGCAGGGAGTAAACAGAGGAAGTCAGCAAGATCTTTTGTATTTAAGAGAAACGTTGACTTCACCTTCCTGATCGGCCTTTGGCGGAGGGATTACAGCTCCAGCTCATCATGTGAGCTCAGGATCTGAAAGGTCACTGCAACCAAAATACTCATTTGTTTCCACGTGAGTGAAAAAAATAACGGACTCCCCCATCACATTAGTAACAAGTGAAGAAAACCAACTGTCTTGTCTGAGTAGACTTAGTCCTTTTTTTAAATGGTTTCACCTCAGTCCCTGTGCCATAGTTACTGAAGGTCTTATTAGAATAATGGCGCTCAGTGGAGCTCATACCACCGACTATGCAGATTACAGCAGACTACATGATTGTCTAGTTCTATGAATGAAAAAAACGAAGTTGTCCAATACACTTAATGATTTATGACATAAAACATAGTGAGAGCATATCAGCTCACTAAATATGCCAGATTTTTTTAAATCAAGGTTTGTGCATTATTCCAAGAAAAAACGTTTTAACCTGAATACAAATTACTATTTGTGTTGCCATTTTAGCTTCTCCTTTAAGTACTTTAAAAACTTAATTTGGTTAATGTTAATATTATATTAAATTAAAGTATTTTCTTTAAATATAGACTTTTATAGAGTCGAAAGATATAGAATCCAGCCGTTCCACATAAAGTAGGTTCACTTTTCTATTGTTGTGGATGATGTTTTATCTTCACTGTGAAATATGAAGATTATAGAGAATCTACTCACCCTTGGGGTCGAGAGAATCCCTCTCCTGCAGTGACCAGCCACTTGTTGAACTGCAACTGAAGCCGACTGTGTTTCCCAAAGAATTCTGGGACCACAATTAATCTACTTGTGACCCAAATCAGGGTCCCGACCCAGATTATGAAACACACTGATGTCCCTGATTAAAGGCCAAATCCCAACATGTTGGTTACAGGACCCTGAGCCCCCCCGAGCTGTGCCCACCCTGAAGAGAAGCTACTGTTTAGATGGAGACACACACACACACACTTCACCCTATTAGCCTGAGAGAGAGAGAGAGAGAGAGAGAGAGAGAGAGAGAGAGAGAGAGAGAGAGAGAGAGAGAGAGAGAGAGAGAGAGAGAGAGAGAGAGAACATGTCCTGCTGGGTGGCAGAATTAAAGAAGAGGTCTGTTTGAGATGCGCCTTTGAAATGGACACACTTGAACTTCCCCTCTCTCTCTCTCACACACGCACACACACACACACACACACACACATATACATTCACACACACGTATACATACACACACACACACTTCCATGACTCCTGAAGTACCCTCTATTGACCATAACATCTCGCCGCCCTCCAGAGGGGACAGACGAAAGTAGAACTAGGCTTCAGTTGACTTTGGTGGAAAATGACTTTCCTTTGAAAACCTCACACACAGTTCTCCTCTTCTTTCCTCTTCAGTAACTTAAGGATGTTATGTTAATTAAAATAATTGTCTTTCATGCTCTCAGACCTTATCAATACAAAGAATGTTGTATATCGCATTATTCAGGTTTTAATTAGGCTTTCCTGTGAACGTCAAAGTCTCACATCATCAGTCAACTGAGATAGATTTTTCCTCACTCAGTGTGCAGGGTGCTTCAGGGAACATTTCAGACCCCAGAAGTAGCTAAAGAGTGAGCTGCTCTTCACTTTCATGCTACTTCTCTTCAGGCTAAAATCATTCCACTGTGTTAAATCTTCCTTTCCACTTCCACCAGCTGCAACAGGTAGAATAAGCTATGGACCAGGATCATGGGTGAGTCTGAGTGGGAGGAACACAGGAGGAACATCCACTGATGTTTACGCTGCATGAGATACTCACATATTAGACTCCACAGCTTTTGTGGATGCAGGATTCTTTCGAACTAGAATAATTCTCGAATATATTTGGCTTATTTAGAAACTTTGAATAGTGTAGAAGAGTCTACTAGCCTGCTCCGACTTAGACAATAATTATTACTTTAAAAGAGCTTACATTTTTTGATGAATCTGATTCCTATCTTTCAAACAAACGATAATGACACTAATGTCAAATATTTGGAAGAAAGACACAAAGTATTTAGACATGAAAAGGTGGAGATGTAAGCTACTGTAAAATATGAAATAGGCTAGTACATGTCAACCAAGACAGAAAGACAGTTAACATAGAAAAGAGAGGAAAGGAATTGAAGCGCTTGTGGGTTAAAACAAAGAAATTATCACAAAATTACTCAAACAATTTGTGGCTGTTATTCAGATGAAGAAATCTATTAATATTGACAATCAACAAATATGAGTGTTGTAAAAAAAGGAGGGAATTTGAGAGTGTTCATCAGGGAGATGAAGAAAGAAGAAGAAACAGGCTCCTAATAGGAATTGTCTTAAAAATCAGGAACTGAAGCAAAATGTAGGTTTTCCCATTATTATTAATGCATTATTATTATAAGCACAATAATTATCATATTCCAAAAAAACACATTAGCCGAACTTCTGTAGAAATGTGGAATCTATACATTATCAGAATATAATCAATTGAGGGTAAAAGTAGTTTCTCCAGAATAAAAAGGGGCTAGAGAGCAAGACAAAGTGAGAAGAGGGTGTCTGGATGAAACAGAATCAAAGTGACCCTGCTCCATCACCAGCCCCCTGTCTCTCATAATTGCAGCATCTCCAAAACAACCAAAACAAACCAAATCAGGCCTAATGTATTTCCCTGTCACAGCTGCCTGGCGGGAGCCAAATAGCTGCTGCGAGAAATGTCTCTCTGAAAAACACCACTGGTAAATATGCCTCTCTGCATGGCAGCTAGCAGACGGGGCCCGGCACCTCTCTCCTCTCTCCCCTCATTTGTTCTCTTTCACTTTCCATCTGTATATTTCCAAGGTGGAGAAGAGACGGCACTCTGAATGTCAAACACGCTTCTCACAAAGTCTCACTTCCTCCTCGTCTTTCTTTTCAACCACTCATTCTCACCTACACGTGGTAATTTCAGCTTTTTATGTCAATGCCATCAATTTGTTTTAACATTAAAATATTGCTTATTCACATCTTTATTATGCATTGATTCCACTTTTCAATACTTGGTTGAAATTGGCAGTTGTTGGGGAAGGTAATCCGCTAACTTTCTAAAGAGTTTAAACATTGTGAGCTGCACAGCTCATTGTGCAATGTTAATAAATTCCTGATTTTCAACGTATCAACACAAAGTTGTTTCATTTTAATTGAAAATATCCAAAACAACAGTAGATCACTGTTGTGTGTAAAAGCAATTTATTACCATACAGATATTCTGTGATCATATACAGACAATAAAATAAAAGTAAATGACAAAAAATATAAAATACACATAATACTAACACTTCATAAGCAGTTAATGAAAAAACAAGCCTTTAGAATATCCCATTAGCCCCCACCTTCAAACTAAAGTCGGTTGTACTGTGCAGCTTTGAAAACTGATTATGAAAACACTCACCTGAATGACAAAGCTTCTCCCTAATAACAGGCGCATGTTGTCTGTGTGTGTGTCTGTAAGTGTGTGTCTGAAGCCAGGTTGTATGTCATGTGAAGGGATTAACAGTATTTTAATGAGGGTTTAATGTTTACATTTGCTCGGCTGGCAGAAGTACACTGAACTCAACCAGTGACAGGTCTTGCTGTCTCTCACACACACACACACACTCACGCGTGCGCACACACATACACACATACAGACACACACACACACACACACACACACACACACACACACACACACACACAGACGTACAGGGAGACAAACAGATCAGAGTGTTTTAATGCCTCTCAAACTGGTTTAATGACACCACTAAAGCTTATTAGTGGGTTAGAGGATGTTCACCAGTCACTCACACACAGAATTATAGTTGCTGTATGTTCATGTAACTAATCTAATTACACAAACGAAACACAAGTCACTGTCATCTCCATGTCGTCTCAGAACATTTAGCTGTCCGTCACATTTCGTTTGACTTTTTCAACTCGAGTCAAGACGCATGTTCCAAAAATGTTAATCTCATAGAAGTGACGTTTGCAGAAGTAAATTCCCTTAAATTCTCAGGATATAAAAAAGAGGAGCCGTTTACTTAGAAGACGTTCAGACCTTCTCCGGAGTTCATGTCTGTAAACAGCTTTGGTCTAATGACAGCTCCCAGCCTCAAATATTAACCATTATCAACTTGACCCGCTGATCAAGTACAATATTCCTTTACTCTACTGTATCTGTGATCAATAATCTATAACTGTTTCCGGTAAATGTTGCACATCGTAATCATAGAAATGTCACCGTTACCCAACTCTTGTATCTGAGGTTTTCTGTGGTTAAACAACAAAGAAACACCTGCTAGACACCGAGCATTTAGAAAGAATCCCTGAACAAGAAAAATAACAAGAATCACTGCTCCGGTGATATTTCTTTAAAAGCGCCGGCTCCTCTGCCCCCCCTCCCCCCGGACCAGGTAAGTGAATGTGGACCACACCTTAGATTAACCTCCTAATGCCTCTCACACTCTCTGTCTGCTCTGCAAACTGTTTCCCCGGTGCAAGAGCCAACCTGCCCCATACACTTTGTTTTTCTGAGTGTGTGTGTCTGTGTGTGTGTGAATGTGTATTTGTGAGTGTGTGTGTGTGTGTGTGTGAGAAAGCCATGCAGGGTTAGGCTGTTGCTCCGGCTAGTTTACTCTCACAGAACAAACAAATCTCTGATGTGTTTTTCTAACCCTGATAGCCGCGGTTGACACCATGTCAACAACGGGCAAGAAAAATGTCTCTCCCTTCTCCTCCTTTTTCTTTTCTCTCATTCTTTCTCTCCCTCTCACTGTCTTTGTCGTTCATTATGATCTTTCATTTTCAACTTTCTTTTGTGCTCATTCAAATCTCCCAGTTCCTCCCTCGACTCTCTCTTTCTGTCTTTGTGCCGCTTGCGATCCTCCCTTCTCTTTCTTCTATTGAGCAGATGGAGAAAGCAGTAACCACAGCAAGGTTGTATCTAAAGGAGCGACTGAGCCCAGCTTTACACAACTGTTTAACCATCTCTGTTGCCAATTTGTATCTGTAAATCTGCAAGGATCCTGTTTGTGTGTTTGCCTGAGCCTGGCCAGGTGTGCTGGATGCACGCCAAACTGGAGATTAAAACCTCAAATCCCATTTCCTATTATACATATTGCTCTTATACCAGTCTGCTTTGATGTATATTTTTCCACTTGACTTTAAAGTTTAGTTTGCACAGTCGCTGAGGTGCTGAGAAGGTTCCATGGCCGTGGGGTTCGTGAATAACCTTCCAAAACAACATGGTTACATATCAAAGATGCTGAGTGACATGAAACAAAACCACCACTGCAATGAAGGAGGGCTGAAATTAACAATAGTTATAGTTCTCAGTTAATCTTGTGATAATTTTTCTCAGTTTATTGAATAAAACATCAGATAATAGTAAAAATGTACATCACAAGCAGAGCTGTAGCATTTTATGTGAAATTCCAACATCCGTTCAGACGTGAGGGAAATATTTAAATTCAAAATTTACAGTCCATAAGCGCTACTTTGAAGTAGTTTGCCCCGTGATCCAGCAGAAAGTTCTGTAAAACTTCTCCGTCAGCTTGGCTTATTCACCCGTCAGTAAACTGCACAGGAGATATTGAGCATCTGAGAAGAAACAGAGGATATTTGGAGTTCTGATCGATAGATGACAAAGCTGTTTGTAGACTTTTTATAAAGCAGTTGTCCAGCAACAAAACTGCAGCCTCTACAGATGAGTGGTGCAACCTCATCTGAGTTCCTAACTTTCTTAAAGCCACGATGACAGATGACTTTGATAATCCAACCAACAAAAAGCCAAAGGTTTGTTTCACAAATTGATGTAAAATGTAGAAAAGCAAACAATTCGAGAGAAGCTGAAACCAGAAAAATATATATGGAGTGTAAGGGGGCTCAGAAGGTAGAGCAGGTTGTCCACTAACCGGAGGGTAAGTGGTTCAATACCCTGGACGTCCCAGTCTGCATTCAGAAGTATCCTTGGGCAGACCCTGATCCCAAGATATGCATTAACAAATAAAATGTTGGTATTAAAATTAATTAAAAATAAATTTTGGTTGTTTTATCTTGAACTCTGATCATCATCTGAAGATTTGTTTTGATAATGAAACCAATGACTAAATTAAGTTAATTTGTGTCATTATAATACTCACTTTTAAATTCTCCTTGTTTTGTTGGTTAAAGATTAAAGTCGAATGTCTAGAGCTATAATTATTTTTGCATTTTTTTTTTCAACTACAGATTGAGGATTTAATTCCACGACTGAAATAAGAGATGTCGAAATCTCTCTTTTTTTTCCCACAAACATCTCCATCCCCACAACACCCTCCCTGCTCCTAATGCTGGTTGAAGCCCTAAATAGTGGTACGTTAAAACCGTGTTTAACTGTTATGAGTTCTGAATCATACCCTCACTTCTGCACACATGCATGCACACACACACTGCACTGTTTTGACTGGTGTGTCAGAGTTAAGAGATCAGCGCGGACCACCCCAGAAGAAAGGAAAGGAATGGAATGGGTACATTTTAGTGCAGAGTCTTGTGCACAATCTTAGCAGGTATGGACAGATGGAAAGTTTCTTTTTTTTTTAAACAGAAGTTTAGGAAGCAAATTCCTGGGAGACAATGCAGAAACTAACAACGGAAAATATGTCAAGAAAAGCCAAGGTCCTCGTCTCCTCTCCTCCACGAAGTAACTTTAAAAAAATCATTTTCTCTCTGAAGCTTTGCTCGGTGATAAATGCACCTGTGTTATTAAAATGTTGAGTATTAGTGGGTAGAATGGCGTGTGGAGAAGCAGCAATGAAAGGGAGAATGTTCCTTGACCTTTTTACCCCGCAGCCAAAACATGAATCAAACAGTTTTGAACTTTTTAAGCATTGTTCCCAGGCTTTCGCTTCAGCCGCGAACAGCAGCCGTCACATTAAAAGCTTAATCTGTGATCCAGTCTTTAGAAAAGACCGACTCAGAAAGGAGAGAATGAGACAATTGCTTTGTAAAGCTGATTCAAATATTAAATATGTGTCAATTCAAAAAACAAAAAGCATTTTTTGAAATTTACTTCCACCCGACATGTGCATTCATTAAACTGCAAACTGGATGTGTCTGCTCGGTCCAATGTTGTTTTTCCCTGAGCCACGTTAAGCCGACCACTGTACCTGTGCTTCCTCCTGTTTAGTCTCAGGGCAGAGCCGCCCTCACTCTGGACAAATACCTTCCGGAGAACTTCCGCCCTTCCTCAAAACCACTTCTATCACTGGCCCAGACAATACACTCTCACAAAGGGCTTGAAAAGGCCACGGCTGCACACAAACGCATGGGAACCCAGTCATGAATAGAAGCATTTTACCTGTGCACAGGTAACACGTGCAAACATCACTCAAACTCTTTTTCAAAGTAAAAGTACTGATACTCAGCTGAGATATGATCACGTTTACCAACATGCACATTGAGAATAACCAGGACTCTTCAGACCTTAAATTCTTGCCCTCGGAATAACAGATACAAAGATTTAGGATAGAAAATCAAAACAAATTTAGGGAGCTGATGTGTGTGACTGTGATTTTAGGGGACTGTTGGGTTTCTGTGGTGGTATTGGCTCTACTGAGTGACATTGTAGTTTTTTTTTTATTTAAATCCTCTTTCTAATCTATTATTTGTCCTAGAATAGCATCAGGAAGCACTATCTAACTCTCAAAGTTACAGTAATCCTAAAATACTACTGTACTGCACAATGTGTTTATGCATTTTGACTTAACATAATTTAATATAATAACAGTAAAGTTATCCAACACAGCTTTTGTAAAATCAAGCAAAATAGAAGGAGCCAACTACCAGCACCTTCAAAATGTACTTGTCTTAATTTGATTTGTCTACTTTCGCTCTACAACACACACTCACACACACACACACACACACACACGCACAAACACACAGAACAAAGAAAAAGACTGGAATGTGTTTACCTGTCTAACTCTACTCGCCTCAACCTAATGTCCAAAGTGAACATGACAGATTCCTCCCACGCCCCTCGTCCACACAAACACACACGTACACACATACACACATGGAGACACACAAACACAGATACACACAGACAAACCAGACAGTTTGGAATGAGACTGGTCCTCTGCCGTGCGTTGACAGTCGCAGGTGTGACAGACAAGGCTTTGCTCAGTTTCGATTGATGACTCTGACCTGATCTCTGACCTCCTGTATCAAACCTGTTCAGGTGCATGTATCAGTCAACTGGGGAGATTCTCAGACCAGTTTACCTGTTCCTCCTTCTGCCTGGATTCTGTGCCTGATTTCACTGAGCTGCATGTGGGCAAACCCACTCTGTGGATACAGACTAAGCACCGACCAGAGATCATGTTCAAATCAAATCATGGGAATCATCGTCAAATGGGCTGTATCAGTTGGAATCATAGTTTAAGGACATAGGTTCAGTATGAATAAGTAAGAAAGAGTATTCCTTATTTCCGTGGTTGGAGATATAACAGTATCGCCGTTTGCCAAAATGCACCGATATTTACATTTACACTTTTTCTTTATTTCATTTCAATATTTTTGTTTTTTCTTTTGCAGTTTATTATTAAACAGTGAAATATAAAGCTTCAATTGCATTTCTAAAAGCTTTGACAATAACATCTAAGGAATCATTGCCAAACACTGATATCTCTGCCGATTTATCAGTATTGAAAATGTGTTTACCCCCAAGCATCTGTTTATCTCTCATGTCTACGTTCCCCTTTAAGTTTCCACTTTAGAGCCGGTGAGCTGAAGCACGATGTGGGTGATTACAGGTAAGGAGACTTCTTTTCATGCTGGGTAATTTACATGACGTGATTACGGTATCACCATAACAGCTACAGGGACAAATGAGCCAGGAGTGTCACATTCTATGTTTGTGTATTGTTATGATAATGTTACACAATCGTATACAAGCTGTTTGTGTTTGTGTTTGCAGGGAAGCAGCAGTGTGAGCTTGGATTCTGCGCCAGAGACATTTGCCTCGTGAGCAGCATTTGCGGCCGTAATTTACTGTTGCCTATTTGTTTCAAACATGCATCGTGCAAACTAACCTGAAGTTAAAATAGTTTCATTCATAAAAACAACTCTGCTGAGAAGAACAGAACAACCCGCACCTCTCCTCCTTACTACTGTTCAGTGTTATCTTCATACCTTCACCTTTTCATCTCTTGATCTGTTGTCAGGGGGCCAAATGTCGCTTCCTCTTTGGCCTCATAGAGCAATAACCTGAAGTGGTTACTTAACTCCAATATTTTGATGGCATTGTTGAACCTGAGGCAGCTGTCAGACTCAGGGTGGGTCAGGATTGGGCGTAATGAAATGGGATTAAAGACTAAAATTAGGCTGAGGGCAGGAGGAAATTATCAGGTAAGTCTGACTCTTCTGAAAAACAATTATCACTTCCTGTCTGGGTTCAGAGTAGTGTCATTTTCGGATGAGTTGACTTGAATGGAATGCACAGTTAGCATAAAGTTTTAAGGCCAGGTTTGAATGGAATGCGGTGTTAACTGAACGGATTAATGAAAGATTTGACATTGAATGGCCGGATGGTTTAGAAGAAGGTGTTTTTTTCCGGGAGAGCCCTCCGAGGCTAAGCAATGCTCACACATGAGATGTGCACACATATGAAAGTGCATATACCCAAGTTCCACATCTCCCTCGCTCTCTCACACACAGACTTAGACCCACACACACACACACACTCAGAAACATGATTTCCTCCTGTTATTGTGTGTGTTTTGTCAGTCTAATCTCTGCTCTAATCCTCACACTGCTGCCAGACAGACAGGCCCACCCAGGTGATTGAGCCTGAACTTAAGTACAAGTGTGTGTGTGTCTGTGTGCATGTGCGCATACGTGTGTTTGAGAGACACACAGCTGGTGGACATCTCAGGTCATGTGACTGAGGATGACACTTAAAGAGGATGTGTGTGACATGGGAACATGCAGACACTAAGACAACAACATAAGAAGTGGGTGTAAGGGGAGAAAACAAGGGGCCGGGTAACATCAGGATTTAAAATAGCAAAATAATGGGGCAGTCAGGTCCTATGAATTATTAAGGTTACATGTCACTTCTTGATTGGTAGTTCAAATGTCCCAAGAAAGACACTCAGTAGTTATAAAGAAGATATAAAAGCATTAAAGAAGGAAATGGTTAAAATAATAAGTAGAGTAGTGATTTCTATGAATCAACTGGAATGAAATACATCCTCATGGGTTCTTTATCAAAACACACTTTACACCTTCCCATACGTTACCCTTTAATGATAAAAACTGATGTAGATCTTGATAAAAATTAGAAATTTCCATAACAATGTGTAAATCGAACCCTTAGATTTGAAAAAATCTAAAAAAAACTCTACTTCAAAGCAGTTGTTGTTCTAATTATGTCGAAAAATGTTTCTCCCGCGAGGCAAGTGAAAAAGAAATCACCCAAGTAACCTTTATTCTATCCCAGGATGCATTGCGCTTCAAATAAAACAAAGTGTCCATGATTACTGCAGTTACTAAAAACATGCAGTAAAAAAAATTTGAATGTCGGGATAACATTTGTGTAACACCACAGGAGCAGTATGGAGGCATGCTGGTGATTTTTGTTGTTTTTTTATATGTTTGAAATGGTCCCCAGTTACTTCCATTGTGTTGGATTTGGCTGTTTGGCTGTTTACCACTGAATCTGCACTCGGAGAAATCAACAACACAGAAACAACATCAATTCACAATATTACGGCTAAACAATTAGCTTTAAAATCTACAGACCCAATTGAAAAAATCAAACAACAACAAAACACACAAATTAACCTTGCTGCAGCCTGTGTGTGTGTGTGTGTGTATGTGTGTGTGTGTGTGTGTGTGTGTGGTACCTCAGAGCAGTGATGATGTCTTCACTCAATTAACAGTCCTCCTCAGTGGTGATGAAGAACACAGGTGAGTCTTCCTCGGATCCAGAGGTGCAGCTGTGCTAGCAGAGATGCTAACCGACTAGCATAACAAAGAGTTGTGCTACTTAAACTCTCTAAAACAGTCAGAAAAACACCTGACAGCCATGAAACAAACTTTAAACAAACTAGTCCAGCTACTGTAGAGACATTAATCTTAATAATTACTTTACTTTCTTAGCTTTTACATTTTTATATTTGTTAGCCACGAGAGCAGAACGCGCGCTCCACTTCCCAGCTCCCTCCGTTAGTCCCGCCTCTTAACCAATCATATGGCTAGAAACGGAGGGACTCTATGAAAGATAAATGGAACGCATACACTTTTAGTCACTGTCACCACCTGTTAAATCGTGTGTTCTCAACCAACCTATAGAAAAGTTCTTAAAGTAACGGCCCTATTTAGAAGTTATCTGTTTTTGAGTGAAATATATAGTTTTATACTAACTCTGAGGTTTTTATACTATTAACATCCTAACTGAGGTTTTAATAAGACGTTTATCTTCAATCTGAGGTTCTTATACTATATATATATATTAAATATAAGGCTTTTATACTATTTATATATTTTAACTCTGGGGCTTTTATACTATTTCTGTTTTAATGTTGTAGCTTTGATACTATTTAAATTTTAAATCTGAGGTTTTGATACCATGTATATTTAACTCTGGGGCTGTTATACTATGTGTATTTTAACTCACAGTTACAGTTGAAATTTAAATTTACTTGTATGAAGCGCTGACTTAACGTGATGCACCCTGGTCGTAACAGAATGCATGTTGGTTAGAAATGTAGTCCAACTTTTTCCAGAACTGCAAACATCGTCATGTCCTTAAGTCAGTTTCACCCTGACAGTCCCACATATACTCACAGAGGCAGGAAGTCTAACACTGGTCTCAGCCTCCACCTGCTTCAGCCGCCTGGAGACTAACTGCACTGGACTAACTGTGAAACTTACATGTTCTGTGCGTCTGACATGCATAGAAATATATATTTGTAATTACACTGTGTCATGTGGTTATCTGGTGCCTCAGCCCCCAAACGCCAGAAGAAAAAATAATGTTCAAAAATATGATATTCCACAGACACTGTAAAATGTAACTTTGAAGATTTTTTTTTTAATTTAATCCATGTTCTAGCCATTCCCAGCTGACATTAAAAGCTGAATTGCATTTTGTATTCAACCGAGACATGCTGCAACTATTCTATATACCACATATGACAAACAGCTAATCCTTATTTATGCCTTGCCAAGCCTGTCTCATATTAAGCTGCAGTTGCATTATGGCCAGTGGCAGGTAAAATGCAGTAAGCCTGACTGGATTTAGCAGTAGCCTGAAACACAGACGGTAAAGAGTCTCCTTCCAAATGAAAGATATCCTCTGTTTGAAAACCAACACCTTCTCCCACGAAGTGATTTTCGGTCAAACCTCAATTCTCACTCCATTTTCAGAAACAAATATAAACCAGCATAATCAATCAAAGCATTAGTTTGTCTGGATAATAAATGCTGCTGTGATTTTCTTGTTTTTGAACTGAACAATTCATATATAGCTGATCATTCATAAGATTATATATATAGCATTCCTATAGCATTCCTGGATGAGCAGAAGATGTGCCCAGCAACCATTTTGCAGAGGGAAGCTTTTTTCAAACAGTTGGACTGAAGCACCGTGAGACTGATTGCAGGTGAAGAGGCCTCTTGGTGTGCTGGGTAATTTACATGACATGATTACTCCAACAGCCCTTTCTTTGTGTGTGTGTGTGTGTGTGTGTGTGTGTGTGTGTGTGTGTGTGTGTGTGTCTGTGCGAGCTTGTGAGCGTGTGTGACAGGAATAGAGAAAAAGAAACAGCTCGGGAACAGGGTTTACTTGTAAAATGGTGCTAAACATCTGTGAGCTTGATGACACTCACTTAAAACAACGAGAGAGAAGCGGGGGGGGGGGGTAATGATTGAAGGAAGAAAAGAGGGAGGATGGTGGAGAAGGAGGCAGGGGGAGATAAGGGGGGGGGGGGGGGGCAGGGAGAGGTATGAAGACAGGAATGGAAGAAAAACACTAAAAGGAAAAGAGGGAGCAAAGATGGAAAAAGAAGTGATGGAAGCTGAAGAATTATATTCATCAGATGCCTCCGAGACACAGAAGCTAAATGTACAAACATCAAAGACAAGAACAGAAGTGTGTGTGTGTGTGTCAGTGTGTATGTGTGTGTGTGTGTGTGTGTGCAGGGGGCAGACGGGGCAGGCAGGCTGCATGGTCTAACTTGCTGCAAACGCACCTGAAGAAACAACACAGGACTACTGGCACGATAACATCTCCCCCCCTGTCTTTCCAGCTGTGTGTATTTATCAATGTGTTTGTGTGGGTGTGCTCTGGAGTCTGACACTGTGCGGTTTTGTCAAATCCTGCACGACGGGCAGCCTCTCAACCCTCGAGTACTACATCAGGATGTCATGTTACCGAAGCATTGCCGACATTGAATTAATGAAGCGTGGCAGCATTTCTACTGCACATTGGTGCGTGAGGGAAAAAATCCTAATAATCGTTTATTTGGTAAAATATTATAAAACCTTGCACACACTTTGGGATTTCAGGGGTCTCAGATCTGCATTAAGTCTATATATAATTCTATTACACTTGCATATCTGTACTGCTCACATCACAAATCTGATATAATGTCATTTTCCCGGGCTATAGGGAGGTGGTACGCACATGAAGTATGTTATCTATTAAATAAAACCTCCAGAATTGACCTGCTTCACTACACCCTCACACAACTTTCCATTTAAGTCCTCTTTCCTAATTGATTTCCAGTGCCATAGAGTTGTTGTTAGTGGTTACTAAAACAACCACAGCTCCAAGCTCTTTAGCCGAGGTTCAGTTTGATGATAATCCATAACTTCTAATCCAGTGGCAATTATAACCACAGAAACAAAAGCATAGATAATTCATTACTACAGAAAACCTTTGCTCTATAGGACGCTCATCCATACAGATCAATGCCATCCTAGCCTTATATGCAATACATAGTTTTACAATTATGTGAAAGTGAATTTCTCTTCAGGAAAGAACAACATTTCATTGCACAACATACATTTGTAACGATGGGTGCTTTAGTGACATTTTATTTTTGAGAAAAACACTGAACTCACTTCACCTCTTGCTCTCGCTCTCAGGCAGATGTGGATTAGTAAAGTTCTGCTCTGTTTACCTCCACCTGTCAACGCTGCTACGCCTGTGTGTGTGAGTGAGTGTGCGTGTGTATGAGTGTGCATGTGTGTGTGTGTGAGTGTGCATGTGTGTGTGTGTGTGTAGTTGCTTGCTTGTGCGTCCTGAGCATTCAGCCATGAGAAGCTACTGCTAAGATCTACATCATGCACTCTATGTGACAGCTAAACAGTCCCACCCAGAACACACACACAGACACACACACACACACACTTTCAGAAAGTTTGCTTACTTGACTTTAGTAACTAAATGGTTTGGATTATCACAAGCAGCGAATGTTAAACCCGAATCTGCTCTTAAGTTTCTTTTTCCACATTCAGCAGCTGAGAGGAAAAGTGAGAGGCACACAGAGATGGAGAGGGAGGAGGGTTTGTTGTCTTGTTGTGTGGTCCCGTGTGACTGTGAGGTAGCTGCACCTCCACGCCTCACTGCCAACCTCCTTCCTCCATCCTCCTCCTCCTCCTCCTCCTCCTGCTCCGGCTCTCAGAGCCTGCTCTGGCCTGTTAGCAGGAAGTGTCCTCCCAGCTGACACACACACACACACACTCACAACTTTAGAACGTTTGACAGAATGCGTCCCACAAGTTGCAAACTTTTCACACAAACTGCAAAGTTAAGAAGTCCAATAGTGTCTGGAGGACGGCGTGGACGAGGAACTCGTGAAATCTAAACTCCTGTCCGGAATTAAAGTGGGACGTAAAGTGAGTTTCAGCAGGTGGTGCTCTTTTGTCTCTTCAACTAGGTAGCCTGACACTGCCTGCTTATTCTTTTTCAGATAAGTAAATGTTGTCTGGCAGGGCTCGGTGTGGTATTTGGTTGCAACAGATGTCGAACAGGAAAGACACGTTCTGGAAATGTCAAATCTGCCTTAGACTACCCCTCGAATCCAACTTCTGAATAATTAAGAGGTGCGATGACAGCCATGCAGTCGAGGAAATGTTTTGAAGCAACAAATCTTTAAATAGTTGTTCAAGGTTGAGAGAGGCTGAGTCATGTCATCATCTACAGCCCCCCCCCCCCCCCCCCCGAGCATCGGAGCAGGTTCCCAGTCGCAGCACAAACTGAATCTATGTGCATTCTGTGAATCCCTCCAATGAAATTACATTTACATGACTGTATAACTTCAAAGTTACAGTATTAACTCTGAAAAGAAGGTTAATTTGTCTTCTATCTGTTTGGTTGTTAGTTTTTCAGCAAGATTACACAAAAACTGCTCAACAGATGACAACAAAACTTGGTGGAATAATGAGTCATGGCCGATATAAGTAGTCATACAATTTTGGCATGAATCCGGACAAGGTCTTTTTTTCTGCCAGAGTGAGGAGCCATGGACAGAAAAGCAAAGAGATCTCAAATGAGCCAACGACACAAACATTGAAAAGTCCCATCACGTGGTTGTGATGGATCCAAACTGTGAAGCTAAAAACTCAGAGCAGAGACAGAAGACTGCAGGTCAACTGAGTTATTTATTCATTTTACTGTAACTTGTCCCCTGAGAATTCAGTGACGGGTGGTTTGTCTTAAGTACCTGAATTAGAGAAAGACGGAGAGAGACAGAGAGAGAGGTAATTAGAATCCACTGATTAATGTTCTAATGAGTTTATTCTCCAGGGGG
Organism: Platichthys flesus; assembly: GCF_949316205.1. Taxonomy (NCBI): domain Eukaryota; kingdom Metazoa; phylum Chordata; class Actinopteri; order Pleuronectiformes; family Pleuronectidae; genus Platichthys; species Platichthys flesus. The sequence continues at coordinate 3,949,732 of NC_084953.1, read as the reverse complement.
ATTACGAACGAAGGCTAATAGCAGCTGCGCTAAAAACATCCCAAAAAACCCAAAACACAGGAGACAAAAAAGACGGGTGAAGGATTTACTGGTCCAAAGAGAAAGAAAACATGAGTTTGTTGTTGTTTGTGTTTATTCGGTTCATTTTTCCTATCAACTCCAACAACCTTGGAAAGACCTCCACTCAACCACAGTTTATCTTCAATTTATTTTCAACATCAAAGCAGAGAAGAAGTTTCTCTCGAGGTTCAACCAGCGGGAATAGTTCATGTTAACTACATTTACCAACTAATTCCCACCATCGTCTGTCTGTCTGTCTGTCTGTCTGTCTGTCTGTCTGTCTGTCTGTCTGTCTGTCTGTCTGTCTGTCTGTCTGTCTGTCTGTCTGTCTGTCTGTATGTCTGTCTGTCTGTCTGTCTGTCTGTCTGTAGCTGGAACGCATACATGTCTAATTCATCTACGTCCTCGGTCAGTTAACAGCAGCAAAAATAATAAAAATAATAATAGACAAATATATATTATTTTTCTATTATTATTTGACACAGAAGGCCTAAACCCCAACGGGTGCAGATCTCCGTCATTTCCTGTTAGCGAGTTGTCTTCAAAGTAAGAGCATAACGTTTGTTTTGTGTTTATATCAAGCTGAATTACAGAGCTGTTATCTTAAAACTTGTCTGAAGAATGTGTCAATGCTTAACAGACCTATGAAGTTAGTCTAAATCCATTAAATGAAAACACAACAGTTCTGTATATCATTTAAACTCACATACAAAACACACACACATGAACATTAGTAAAACAAATTCTGTTTCATTTTATGAAACAAAACTCTAGTTTCTGAAATGAGTGAAATGGAGACTTCATTGTCAGATGTATTGACAATCAGATTCTTGTCTAATTCACCTATAATGTGTATAGAACTTGCTTATATCTTACATAAAATGTAAACTCAACATGAACCTAGCCGTAATCCCACATAAAATAAAACCCTCCATCACCTTGAAGCTGTTGTTTCAGCTTTTTTCTTTTGAATTACATTTTACCAAGATGCTTAAACTTGTTGGGCGAGGACAAAAGAACGAGGTTATCGTGAGTGACAGGTTGGAGGTGAGAGAAACTCAGACGACGGCAGGAGAAGAGAGAAAAATATATATCCTTGTAGCCAATTGGTTTTTGAAGTGATACGGAGAGTGACATCCGGGTTCGCTGAGCTCTTTTCTGAAGGAAAAGGAGAGATTAAGACAATCCGCAGCGAGGCACCTTCCCCACGCCGTGGTACTTAGGGACCCGGGGAGCAAAGAGGATTGTGGGAGAGAGAGAGAGTGAGAGGGGGCTTCTGGGATAGCGTCGCAGGGATCTTAGAGGGCATTAGCAGTAACGTGCTCTACCTGAGATACACAGAGAGGAGACCACACCACCAGCAGAGGACCCCTTTGTTGACTGGCTTAGTGGTCCTGTGGTGCACGAACACACACACATACACATACAGACACCCACACACAAACACACACACACAAACACACATAATATAATTTAAAAAATGCACACACACACACATCCACAATTTCTTACAAATAAGTAAAGTCATATTAGTAAACAATCAATAATGAATTAATGAGTCACATCGTTAGCAGATATCGGTCGGCTAATGTTTACACGATGTTCATTTAACATAGTGTTTTCTTTTACGAGCATACAACGGTTAATAATTTATGTTACTGTCAAATAATTCTACAATGCATAATACTTATATATATAATTTATAATACTTTTATACCACTGAATCTGCAGAGAAACACATTGCAGATGTTTGAGCCTCTCTCTGATTGGTTAGAAGGGGAAAGGTTTCAGAGAAACTTTGACAACTCTGGGTCGCAGATGCATCTTTCCACATTCAGTTATGTTTGCATTGTGTTTCCTTTACCATTACAATAACATGGTAAAGTGGTTGAGAGCAATTATAATGACTGGTTCATTGGTCAAAACATTTAGAACAAGTGTGTTATCCATGACCAAATAAAGAAAAACTCCTTTAGATGTCTGAATATCTTCAAATAATTTTATGATGACCTTCAAATGATAATTTATATTATATTTATTGGCTGTATCTGTAAATTAACTCTTATTAACACGTTGTTAGCACCTGCAGCTGCAGAAACCTCACGGGGAACACCAGACTGGTGAACTACAGTAGATTTGTAGTTAAATCCAACATCTTACAGTATGTTTGTGCAGCCTGGTATTTTGTGTCGCCTGCAGAAAAATATCACCTTACACTCCCGACACTGTGTAATCACGTTGGATTTACTCACAAATCTGATGCAAATGGTTGACTCGGTATTTTGATTTCAAAGTTTTTCCGTGTGTCAGACGTTTTTTTCAGCACTGCCACGTTGTGAGAGTTCCGCCTTAATCTAATCTGGGTTCTGCTGGCTTGTACCTTTACCTGAGACATTGAGGAATTAAGGAGGGGATTGAGGTGCGTGTGATAATCTATAAGCACGTGTTGATTTGTAAGGTGGAAACAGGGATAAGTATTTGTGTACACGTGTGTGCGTGTGTGTGTGTGTGTGTGTATGTGTGTGGGAGGACTTGTGGGTTGCGTAAGGAAGTTTGACTTTGCGAAGAGATTTGTTTCTTCTGAGTCAAGTTGTGTGTGTGACTCTACTCACACACACACACATACTGTACATACACATATGAAGACGTGCACAGATGCTCATTTGTACCACACCATTCATTCGCTCTGTGATCGGTCTCGTCCGTTAAGATTAGTTGTCACTCTCTTTGTTAAGGGGCTGATTTATGTGTTAGTGGCGTGTGTGTGAGCGTGTGTGTGTGAGCGTGTGTGTGTGTTTGGGTGTGTGCAGCCTCAGGGTACAGCAGCGCGACAGCTGCGAGAGGCCTCAAAACGGCCAACCCTTCCTTTTTTTCTCCATCCATCCTCTCTCATCCTCCCTGTCCAACATGTGGGATGGGTAAGATGTGACGAAGGCCACTGGTGCTGCTTTGCTTATAGAAAATAATAAACCTAACTTATGTAAATGTATAACTTTTTTAACAAAGAGTTTTACAAAGAAAACCATTTTTGTCAGGCCAATGAAATGAGGAGAAGACAAAGTTACATGACAAGGTGACCTGATCAATAACATAAGCAATATATATATGTGTATATTACTTCAGACAGTTATCAAATCTGGATAATAAAATCTGGATCAAGAGATGTCTTTTCAGCCAATCAAAGGTCTCACAAGCTTAACACAAGTTATTCTTGTCTCGTGTTTCAAAATAAGAGCGTTGTGCCTGGCCCCTTAATCGCTTCGGAATCTCGATGCAGCTTTGAAACTGATAATTTTTCCTCAAGATGTTAGGGTTAGGGTTAGTTGGTAGCTGTAGTCGCGCAAAACCTCTACCTCTGCTGTCAGATTGTATTTATTGTATTTGCCCCTCCATCTTTTCCGTCCACCTTTACCTGTCTCCATTGTGTCCTGCCCTCTACTGTCATGTTTTATGTTTTTTTTTCTCACTGTGTCCAAATCCACCATTAGCTTAACAATCACAAAACAGAACCATTCAGTCCAGGCTCTTTAGAAAGTACAATGAACACTGGAGCGCCGGCTCCATCCAGGGCTGTGGCGTCCAGTGCCAGTGCAAGAAGCTGCGTGTCCTTTACACAGGAAGGTGAGATAAAACTACAGTTCATGTGTTTTTTATTTTGTGGATTTATTCAACAGGGGCCGTGCACATTAATAAACGCAGAGGCTTGCTCACATTGCTCTACAGCGCCCCCTGTGGTCAGTCGCTCCACAGAGAGAGAACCCTGAAACTCCACAGACTGGAAAACAAAACTGTGCTTTCTCATCTGAACTTTTCTTTGTGGGTCAAGTTGTCTGATATTTACATCCTGTGATATTCACTCTCATATAACTGTAACAGGTGGGCATGAAGAGGGGGGGGGGGGGGTGCCCACGGGGAGGGAGAGCCAGTCAAATGATGGATCGATGGTGGGCACGGCTGATGCCAGGTCGCTGTGACAAGGAGAGGCAGCTGAAACAGACGGTCCCCTCCCCATTTATTTGTGTGTGTATGTCACACTGCTTTGGCAGAGGATGGCACAACCATCTGCCTCGTCAGGGTGCTGTGTGTGTGTACCAGTGTGTGTGTGTACCAATGTGTGTGTGTGTGTGCGTGTATCCGTGTGTGTGTGCGTGTCTGGGGTGAGACATGCCGAGATAAACGGGTGATTGAGTGTTGGAGGCTGCCTGGTGGATTTGAATGGAGCACTGGCACAGGCAGCGACCAATACACACACACGTACACACACACACACACACGGTCAGCTGTATGCACGAGACATTAGGCTATAGTTGACCTGCTGGGAGACAGACTGGGCACCACGTTTGTTTACAGCTTTGTGTGTGTGAGTGTGTGTGACTGTGTGTGTGTGTGTGGTATTTTTAAAGTAAATTTTCCTTACATAATGTATTGTTGCATGTGTTTGTACTTCACGCTCATGTTTGCCTGCTGTGTAGTTTGTGTGTGTCTGTCACTTTCTCTCCAACTCCAACTATTTAAAAGCCTTTTGTGTTTAATAAATATTCAGTCAGAGACACTGTGACATCTGTTGTTTCTGCACTCAAACTGTGTTACACACGTATTAGCCCAGAGGTGGTGTGTTTGTGTGTTATGTGTAGGAATCTGTGTGTTTGTATCTGTGTGCGTAGGTTTTACTCAAAGACCCTAGCCAATGTTTGAATAGGCTTCCATTCTCAATTACTTACTTTTTCAAATGAGGCCGTGACACTGAACTTTCCAAAGTCCACGACTGTGGGTTTTCTCTGAGTTTTCAAGGAGCTGAGCTGAAGAAAGATGAAAAAGTCAAGAACTAAACTTCAGTGAAAACTCTGAAGAGCAAAACTATATCAGAAATGTTTCCATATTTTATTAAAACCATATAATGGCCTTGAAACACAAACGGTTTGATCTGCACTGTATTGTGAGTTTGGATCAGGAAAGTAAGCAGAAATGAAATTCAATTTAAACATTAAACATATGAAGGTGATGGCACAGATTAAAGGTTTCCTAAAGTTCAGTCCTCTTCAGTTTCCAATGTTTAACCCCAAATACTTAAGAGTAAATGTGATGTCAAGAGAAACGTAAGAAGTAGAACAAGGACATTACAGTGTCATTTCCTTGCCCGTTGTCAAGTCTGGTGTTTGACTGCAAGTTGACAACTCAATTGACAGAGACACTGAGAAAGAAGGAAACAAACAACAAGACCGTTCTATCTCTCCCTCTCGCTCTCTATCCCTCCATCTCTTTCTTTCTTTCTTTCTTTTCTCTCCTCCGTCCATAATTGAGACAAAGACAGAAAGCACCGAGCAGAGAGAGCAACAGTATCTGCTGTAATCACACTTGTCTGTCTGCACTCTATTGACTCGCTGGATAACTGAGTGCCACTGTTTGTGTATGTATGTGTGTGTGTGTGCCATAGAAAGACATCCTACATCATAGCATAATAACTCTTTTCTATCAGCTTTATACTAATGGTTATTTTTGATTATTCTTATTTCTCCTTCTTTGCTGTTTCCTGTTTTCTTGCTGTGATGACAAACTTCTCCTGAAAGAGTTTCACGTCGTCTTTTTTCCTCACATGTGGTGAAACCTGTGACTCGGGGGGTGTCGCCCCCCCAACTCCCAACATCCTGGCCTCTCCACTCACTTCGCCTGTCTGTCCATCCCGCTCTCCCTCCTCTGTCCCTCTCTCCCTTTGTCCAACAGCTCTCACTTATCTCCTTCCTCATTCCCTCCTTCCCTCCCTCCCTCCCTCCCTCCCTCCCTCCGTCCCTCCCTCTCTTCCTACCTGCCAGCTGCCGCTCCGGGCCTCCTGGCTCTTACAGTTTTCCCTCGGACAAAAGAATGGCTAGAACTACAAAAAAACGAGCAAAAGAAATAAAGGGATTGAGCGCTATGAAGTCCTTTGTTCTCCGCACCACTCTGTCCTCCACATTACCTTGTTGCAGTCAGTCGTCACCCCCCCCCCCCCTCTCTGTTTTATCCCTGAGGGAGTCTTCATGGTCTCTAGTGTCTCTGTCATGTCTAACGGTCACTTACACTGTCTTGTCTGCCTGCACCATTTCAACTACAATGGCCTGCTTTCTACCACAGGGCCCAGCACAGGGATTCAACAGTCTGGTTTCCACCTATGTGCAAACATGGATTATCAGGGTTTATATCCCATAAACCTGGATCTCCGGGGCTGGGTCAAGACTAGCGTTCTCCAAACACCTCATATCAAACTCATCCTCGTCACTGTGAGGGATCTTTAATCGCTGGTGTGTGACATCGACATTATATAAGACATGGCAAATATTGGACTTGTAGAACTAAAGGTTCTCAAACTATCCAGCCCATGACTTCTATTATGATCGTACCAGACTTGGCTCCCAAATAAGCAAGTTTGCTAGAACTCTGAGGATTATTTGCATGTTTTTTTGTTTTACAACAAAATATGATTTTAAATTGTATTCGATTTCAGGGAATTTACTCCCCCAGGGGATCCCATCCCCTAGGAACCACTGCCATCGAATGTATACAAAGATGGAGGAGCTCCTCACAACTTCCTTCCTCTATCCAGATATGAAACAAAAAATCCCAGTTACCATCACTAATTTATGCTCAGTGGCAATGGTGGAGTGGAGTCGTGGTATTGAAGTCTTGCTGATACACACACTTGACCAATCATAAGTCTGTCTCAGCTGTCAATCAAGACATTTAGCATTAAACAAAAGAAAGTAAATCAGTGTGATTAAAACCTAAAATACATTTCTAAGAAAAATTTATTTGACATAGACTTTGACTTTTTAATTTGGCTCATGTCCTATCCACGAACATGGAGGAGTCGAGGTTTATAACCTATACTGCAGCAGGCCACCAGGTGGTGATCAAGACTCTTTGGCCACACTTAGAAACACTGAGAAATGGTTTTGCTCTTTAGGGAAACATCTATTCTGCTTAAATAATGTTCCTATAAGTGTTTTCTTGTTCTGGAGGTGTGATGATGGTATAATAATACACAAGTATCAACGTTCATCCCCCCCCCCATTACAACTATGAACCATTGGAAATCGTCAGCTTGGTGTTTGCCTCAAATGTAGAAAAAGAAATACTGGGATGTTGTGAACTCTATAAAACCAAGAATGTCTCAGCACAAGGCTGCAGTGTGAAAATCAATATAATCCTTTAATGGCCACCTGTACACCGACTTCTCACGACGTCTGATTGACTGAAGGGTGCCTGAGAAGCTTTCAGTGTATCCCAGTGTCCTTCAGTCAAACTTCCTGCGGAGGGAGTGGACAAAATGATGAGGACAGCAACATGACACAACTGATTCAAAGGCAGAATGAGAATAGCTGCATCTTTCCTCCATTTAAAATACTTTCACCCTGTGAGGCTGTTTTTACATCACATCATCCAGAGTGCTTGCATCCGACACTTGCAACATCGTGTGTGATTCACACGGCTTATCAGCAATTATCTGTTGTATCAAGGCACCGAGAACCTGACGACTTCAATAATTCATCACAGCTTTCATCTGCATGTAATCAGATTAATGTAATCCCATTACATGTCATCCACCCCATCCTGCTGGCTGACAAAAAATGACGTGAAAGGATGTTTTGAGACAAAATATTGTGATGGATGAGTGTGTGTGTTTGTGTGTGTGTGTGTGTGTTGTGTGAACCCTCAGATGAGTGAGAGCTGACTGGATCCCTCACAGGTGAGTTGAGGTGCATTGTTGTTAGCGTTAATGTTCAACTTTGTGTACATATGAGGCAAGAAGAAAGATAAACAAGATGGGATCAAGAAAAGTTGAAGGGATGATCTATCTCTTTATCTCTCTATCTACCATCTATCTACCTATCTGTCTATCTATCTCTCCCGCTATCTAACTATCTATCCATCCATCTATCTATCTATGGTTACAGGGTTCCTCTCATTAACCTGTTGCACTCAGGGATGTAAATAATACAGGAGGAACTAATTGTGAATTTGACACCGAGGATTACGGCCCTTTAGCTTAACAAAATACCTCCTCTGTCAATTATTTAAAGAGCAAATCCAATATGCAACGGCCGGCCGCACTGATAGAGCCACGGAGGGCTGGAGGGAAAGATGGAGTGATGTGGAAGCAGACAGAGACACAGAGACGCAGACAGGTAGGAAGGGAGAAGTTTACGAGTCTTATGTTGGTCACCGGATTTCTCCAAAATAAAGCTGAGTGAAAGATAGTGATTAAATTCCCCGAAGCACCCAGGACAGGAAGTTGAGCTCGAGTTTCTCCGATACAGAAAATAATTCAAATATCTGTTTCGATATATTAAATTGCCTCAGCAAAGATTAATGCTGTTAGAAAAGCAGCACTTGAATAAACACATTGTTAGAGATTGATTTATTGAAAGAGTAAAACAAGGCTCAACAGTGAATCTACAATTAAATTCAATAAATCCAGATTTTTGTTTGGAATCTGAACCAAGCTGGTTCTTTCTTGGCTCATGTCCCCTCCTTCTACCAAGTTGTGTAATTAAGCTCAACATATAGAAACCATTTCCTCTGTCCTGACTTCAGTTTTACATTTAGTTCTATAGAAAACACAAACCACACATTTTGTGAATGATGACAGTCGCCTTCACGTGTCAGGATCTGCCCCTGTACAGGAAGTTATCTTCTTTCTTAAAATATTATTCACTGCACCAACTTTTGCGTTGATATAGTCGTTAGATCTCGTGAGCTTCAGTGAAGGTTCCTGGAACAGTGACTCTGGAATTGTTTATCACGCAGGCAGAGTGTGTGGTCCTGCACCTAGACTGAATCACCTGGTGTTTGTTCTTTGTGTTGGAGTTGTTGAAAGTTTCTGACAGACCAACTTTTCACCCCTCGCCTTCGTTCATTGAGCGTGGCTAATGTAACAAACCCATGTTCAACCAGTAAAACCAGTAGGTAAACCAGTTGACTGTGGTTCAGCACGTAGTTGACAGAGAAAACAGGCCTGACATGAAGGTTTGCAGCTCCGTCACTTGTTTTGATCTGAGCTCCACTTTCCTCAGATTGGATTGAAGAACCTGCACCTGACCATTAGAACAAACCACGCATTTGTACAAGGAGTGTTTGTTATTACTTCTCCTGTTGGATGACTAACGTGGGAGGAGGGTTCTTACCTGTAAGATCTCCGCTGGAGCGCTTCCCCTCCCACAAACCCCCCAAGAACAAGGGGTGAACAACAACAGGAGCAGGACGGAGGGAAAGATGAACGTGATCTGCATGGGACTGGTGCGTGAGTATGATGTGGTGTGAGGATTACTGGTGCTAATACCAGGTGTTAGAGAGCAATCACCCTACCCATACACAACACACACACACACACACAAACAGGTACACGTCACAGCCCGTCTCCAAGCACCTCGGCTCTCCATCAGCACACAGATAAGACAAACACGATACCCACGCACAACTGTGTGAGTCACCTCACACGCACACCTGTGAGCACGCAGGGACGCATTCAGATAGAAAAGCACGTGTGCATCAACAGCACGCACACGCACAAACACACACACACACACACACACACACACACACACTCACACATCACAGTGCTGGCTGGCTGCCTAAGCTGCTAATTACAGCTGTGTGTGTGAACTCTCACTCTCTCTGACTGAGCAACCCAATATTAAACACTAGAGAGAGAGGGGGAGAGGGAGGGAGGGAGGGAGAGAGAGAGAGAGAGAGAGAGAGAGAGAAGAGAGAGAGAGAGAGAGAACCTCAGGGTACTTCCTCTATAATCCATATTTAATGGATTATTATGGTACAGCCTGTGGTTGTGTTCTGCTTGTGTTTTCACTGGGCCGCTTAAAAGGATATTTTCAGAAACCTTCAGTTCGGTAAATAGTGTGTGTGTGTGTGTGTGTGTGTGTGTGTGTGACGATGCTTCTCCCAAACACTCCAGTGATTCACCTTCATGCCCTTTCCCCTGTAACACACAATCATAAAGCAACTTAAGTGCAGTTAAAAGCCGTGAAGCCACAGGGTTGACTCACTGGGCTCGTGAAAACACTTTTTATTCTCTGCATCACACAAATGATCCAGTTCTATATTTCATCACCACCAGTGATTATTCACCATGTAGTGTATAGTGTTTTATTTTGTTAATTAACAGCCACTGTTACTAAAGATGGACGATATGATGGCCCCTGGTAGATGGACGCACTGTTGGTCATAACCTCCGTCTGGTCCATGTTAGTAGACAGGAATATAAATCAAACTAAAAAGTTCATCATCCATATCATCCATAAACCACAGTGTACAACCGTCTCTCAGCAGAAACTTTCTCCTCAACTTGTGCAGCTGAATCCATAATGATTTCTTCCACCAGTGTCCAATAACTTCACTCCATCATCTCACAGCAAAGAAACATCTTCATTTCTCCTACTTCTTTTTATTTTGCCGGGGACTGAGGTGGACCAACACGGGCGCATCGAATCGATTAAACTTCTTCCCCAAGCTCCAAACTGACCCCCCCCCCCCCACGCCCCCCCACCCCCCCCACCCAACTCTGATTGAATATAATTCAACGTCTTTTCTATCCAACCTCTGCGACCTCAATTGTGGAAACAGGCTTTTATGAGGAGTCAGACGAAGACGAGCAGATGTTGAAAGCGAAGAAGGGGGGTTAAAGTCGAGTAATTAAATTTGCTTCAGAAGAAAAGTTTGTCCTTGAAGTCAGGACACAATAGCTGCATGTGCCTATTCTGACACAACACTGGCTAATACACACGGAGCCCTGCGCCACATGCTAGCTTTCAATTATTCAGCTTTTTTATTTCAAAATTCTTTCCAAATTTCCAAATGTACCTGCAAGGAATCAAAGCTCCGGATCTTCTAAGAACTTTTCCTGTAGTTTTTCCTTTTTGTGTTAAGGTTTTTGGATCAACATTGAAAGGCTCAGAGGGAAAGTTGTATCAAACAACCGAAACCTGTGAAGGTTCAGAGGTCGATGGATCTGATCAGAATTCAGCCTGAAAGAAATCTTTCCCAGTTTTTACCAAACGAATTGTCCTGCATGAAAAAAAGTGACGCATCCGAGTCTTGAGAAAACTAAAATGTCTTTAGGGCATATTTGAACATTTGAACATGTTACTATTTAGACTCTATGTATAGACTGTGTATAAAGACACTGCAGCAACCTAACCCTGTTATCTTGATCGCTCCCTGGTGGTTTAATGCAGTATAGCTCATAATCCCCATGTCCTCCATGTTTGTGAACGGGACATGGATCATTTGGATTTTGTAGAGACATGATTCAACAAAGTACATAACACAAGCTGAGACATTTTGATGAATAAATGTCACAGCTGTTAATACCTTATAAACCCACTAGAGCACTCCGCTCCCAGAATTCAAGCCTACTTGTCGTCCCTAAATTCTCTAAAAGTAGAGTAGGAGCCAGAGCTTTTAGCCATCAAGCCCCTCGGCTGTGGAATAATCTACCACTTTCAGTTCGGGAGGCAGTCACCATCTGTTCGTTTAAAAGTAGGCTCAAAACCTTTCTTTTTGATAAAGCTTATAGTTAGAGCTAATTAGTGCGCCAGAACGTTACTTGTTCTATTTTATGACACATGACACACGGAGCTTCTCTTTCCAGCTTCTCCTTCCTCTTCTCCATCCCTATCCCCCTTCCCCGGAATCCCTTTGCTTTATCACCCGCAGATCCAGGGCCTCTGTGGCCGCACCATGGATTGCGGTTTGTGGATCGCGCACCGGGGGTCGCGGTGTTGGATCCAGTGTGGCGGATTCTGAGTCATGTGGGCTGATCGTGGTGCTGGTGGCGGACCCTGTGTCGCGTTGGCATTGGGCACGGGCGGTGGACCAGGACCGCAGTGGTGGCTTGTGATGGGTCCTCCTGGTGGGCGGCGGTGGACGGTGACTGAGGACTGAAGTGGCGTCTGGTCTGGATGGTGGATCGTGGTCTAGATGGTTGCTGAGCATGGACTGTGCTTCATCAATGCTGCTAGAGACTTTGATTATTGATGATGTTCTCCTGCACGTGGCATCTATTGCACTTCTGTCCGTCCTGGGAGAGGGATCCCTCACATGTGGCTCTCTCTGAGGTTTCTACATATTTTTACCCTGTTAAAAGGGTTTTTTGTAGTTTTTCCTTACTCTTGCTGAGGGTTAAGGACAGAGGATGTCACACCCTGTTAAAGCCCTATGAGATGAATTGTAATTTGTGAATATGGGCTATACAAATAAAATTTGATTGATTAAAATTTGATTGATTGACATACCATATCGGTCAGGCAGTTGATCAGAGTCAATTTTCCTCAAAATAATAGTTGCAGTAATTGCAAATTATTTCCAATGTTAGTGATTTAAAGCAGGGATTTTCCTGTTCTTCTGTTGTAGTCTTTGTGTTGTAATCTTTATGCTGTAATCTTTGTGTTGTAATCTTTGTCTTGTTATCTTTGCGTTGTCTTACATTAGTACAGACGTGAGTAAACGCTTGTTTATCCACCCTAAATGGAAACTTTACTTTTTGTTCCCTCACTTCAGTATTTCCTGGTGACGTAGTCAACGCTCAAGCTCTTTCCATGCATGTTGTGTGCATACGCGTGTGTGTGGGTGTGCTCATGTATGGCTGCACCCTGGTTGAAACAGCTAAGCCTTCACTTTACCTCCGACATGTATGGAATTTTCCTCCTCCTCCTACTCCTCCTCGCTTCACGTTCTCCTTCTTCAACACATATCTTTGGTATAACGTGTTGGCCTAACATTGTGTTACAGCAAATCCTCATGACGGCACAATGTTGTTCCGCGCTGTACAGAGTGAATAATAAATGGAAATAATTATCTGCCAGTGGCTACACACTCGTGCTACTCTCATTGCAGTTCATGCAAAATGACCTTGAAGAAAATTGAACCCAGAGATTCTTTATGTTAGAAATGTGTGGAAGCGGTTCCTGAAGAGGAGTCAAGCTGTATCTAATCTTTTAAACCCTTTAAGTGAACGTGGAAGCTATTTACACGTTCGCTTGTGCACTGACCAATAATGTTTTACTCTAACAACAGAAAATGAGTTTGTGAAACAAATCATTAAACACTGCAGTAGCCTTTAGCGTGTTGGCATCTTTCAGCTCAGCTCTTCAGGTTTTTTGAGGCCCTTAACTTTGTTTTTGGGAGTTTTTACTCTCACTGCTCTCATCAGCACAACAAGTAGCTGTTTTAATGTGTTCACCAGGTAGTTTACATTCTTACATAGTTCTCCTCGTGTCCTCCACCTTCCTCTCTCAGTCACAAGCTCAGGTTAATTAGAGACATGTTTATTGTCTGTAGCTGTGAGCGTGAATAGTTGATTGTCATTCTAGTTATTTCCAGGTGTGCTCAGGAACGGGAGGACAGGCTATTGATCTGAAATGCAGCTTCCCATGTATGTGACCCCTACAATGAGACACAACTAATGTGTAGGTATAATGTGTAGATAGGCAACAGTTTGCTGACAGGTTCCCCGTATGAACTTTATCAGAGTTGTGTTAAAACAGACTCCTAACTGCCTAAAGTCTGACCCTAACCTGAGCCCTTACTGCACCTGAACCCCCAGTGGACGAGGTACCAGCCTGGGAGATGAGTTCAAGGAGTCACTGAATGTCAGACAAGCATACGGCCACAGCTGAGCAGCAAAAGTTCTTTGAAAGATTTCTTCAATAGCGTAATAACTAATATGTTTATCCTTCAAACGTCAGTGGGAAGTTGGGTCTATTGTTGGTTTACACGCTCTGTGATCATGAAAGTAAAGAAGGACACAGCGAATGATAATAAATAAAATGTCATTGTGTATGTGTCCGCACGTCTTCTGATGCTCCAGTCTGTGTGTGTCTGTGTGTGTGTTACCTTGAGGTGGTGACAGAGGAGGAAGGTAACAGTTGCAGGGTTTTCCAGATGACTGCGTTCCCTGATGGCTCAGTCTGATATAATACGAGGATGAACGGGGCAGAGGAAGTGTTGTAACTGTGTCTCCTACAAATTCTAAACGGCTGTATATATAAATACACTTTGTGAGGAAAAGAATTACAACTGGAAAACACTTATTATTTTATCATGCAATGGTCTGGTTTAATACAGAAACACTTTCAAATTGACTTCAGACCCTTTTAATATTTGTTCATTTACACTTTTCCAAAGCCAAAATCTCTATGTTTAATCTCTAGCAAAGTGAATTTGTTGCACAAAGTAAATTCCCGACAGGACCGTGGATGTGAACCCAGGTCTGTCACGTGACACTTGTGCCTTTACACCTGCCTCCCACTGCAGTAACCTCCTGCTCCTCCTGATTCTGCTGCTGGTAATAAGCAAAGTGATTCTTTAATTCAATAAGAAGCTGCCTCTGAACATAATCCAACCTCAGTCCTCTGAGTCAGATCCGGTCCTCTAGCTCAGAAGTCACTTTGAGATAACTTCCTTCTCTGGACGTCTTTCTTATCATCAACTAAACATCGTTAGTGTACGTTGGTGAATTATTAAAATCCTGTAAAAAGTGAGAGTTAGTTCTTCAAACAGTTCCTGAGGTGTCCCAGCTCATTGAGATGTTATATCTGGATCAATCCTCCAGGTTTCACCATCAAAACATCCAGAAATCACATCTGCATGAATATGAAACTGGTGTCATTTGTAAATCTGCATGTGAAGCATGTGCACACTGAGTCAGTTCCCTCAGAGTGGAGAGAAGCTCTTCACTCTGTTACACAGTAAACACACAAAGTGCAAAACATGACGCTGTCAGAGGAATTTTCCAACTTCAGAAAAGTGTAACCTGCCAATTAAGGACTGAACCTTTTGTGTCAAGCCTGGACCAGCTGCTGCGTGAGTGGTGTGTGAGTGTTTATGTGAGTGTTTGTGTGTGTGTGTGTGTGTGTGTGTGTGTGTGTGCGTATACATGAGGAAGTGATGGGGATGAGGCTCTGTCAGCAGACAGGGATTAGAGCCAGAACAGCTACGACAAGAAGAACCCTTTCAGTACTTCTCATCAAAGAACCTCAAGAGACACACACTCAAACACACACAACTCTGCTGTGCAGTTTCACACTCTAAACACACACACTAAATCAGTGTTCACAGTGGGTACAACACACCTGTTGGCATTTGTGTGTTTGTGTGTGTGTGTGTGTGTGTGTAAGCCCTCCTCCAAGCAGCAGGGTTTTAGCGAGTGCATTTAGAGATCAGAGGTTTCTCAGGGCGATAATACAGCAAACTCCACTCCCTCCTTCCCAACCAAACCAAATACACCTGAAAACACTCATACAGGTGTGTGAGTGTGTGTGAGTGTGTTTGAGTGTGAGTGTGTGTGTGTGTGTGACAGGGGCTGGCGGGGAAGGGGAGGAGAAGGGGAGTGGAGGGGAGGGGAAAGTGAACACACAAGCACTTGCTCTCGTATTCGAAAACAAACACATGCAAGATTGCTCTCATATCTCATATTCTCTCTCTCTCTCCCTCTCTCTCTCTCTAACACACAAACACAAACACACACACACACACACACACACACACGCAGACACACACAGTGATCCAGGCCTTGAAGGCGAAGGATTAGGTCTCTGTGGTGCAGCTCAGCTTGGATGTGAAATGTGAGCAGGCTTTGGACTGAACTTCCAGACTAATTCAATAATTACAGCTGTTATGAGCAAGAAGACCGGTCGACCTGTCTGTCTGACAAAACCTGTGCACCGCCTGTCTGTCTCTAATCACCTGTCTGTCTGTTTCTCTACAGCCTCTCTGTCTCTAATCATCTGTCTGTCTGTTTCTCTACCACCCGTCTGTCTGTAATCACCTGTCTGTCTGTTTTTCTACCACCTGTCTGTCTCTAATCACCTGTCTGTCTGTTTCTCTACCACCCGTCTGTCTGTAATCACCTGTCTGTCTGTTTTTCTACTGCCTGTCTGTCTCTAATCACCTGTCTGTCTGTTTCTCTACCACCCGTCTGTCTGTAATCACCTGTCTGTCTGTTTCTCTACTGCCTGTCTGTCTCTAATCACCTGTCTGTCTGACAAAACCTGTGCAACCACCTGTCTGTCTGTTTCTCTACCACCTGTCTGTCTCTAATCACCTGTCTGTCTGTTTCTCTACCGCCTGTCTGTCTCTAATCACCTGTCTGTCTGTTTCTCTACCACCTGTCTGTCTCTAATCACCTGTCTGTCTGTTTCTCTACCCCCTGCCTGTCTCTAACCACCTGTCTGTCTGTTTCTCTACCACCCGTCTGTCTGTAATCACCTGTCTGTCTGTTTTTCTACTGCCTGTCTGTCTCTAATCACCTGTCTGTCTGTTTCTCTACCACCCGTCTGTCTGTAATCACCTGTCTGTCTGTTTCTCTACTGCCTGTCTGTCTCTAATCACCTGTCTGTCTGACAAAACCTGTGCAACCACCTGTCTGTCTGTTTCTCTACCACCTGTCTGTCTCTAATCACCTGTCTGTCTGTTTCTCTACCGCCTGTCTGTCTCTAATCACCTGTCTGTCTGTTTCTCTACCACCTGTCTGTCTCTAATCACCTGTCTGTCTGTTTCTCTACAGCCTCTCTGTCTCTAATCATCTGTCTGTCTGTTTCTCTACCGCCTGTCTGTCTCTAATCACCTGTCTGTCTGACAAAACCTGTGCAACCACCTGTCTGTCTGTTTCTTTACCACCCGTCTGTCTCTAATCACCTGTCTGTCTGTTTCTCTACAGCCTCTCTGTCTCTAATCATCTGTCTGTCTGTTTCTCTACCGCCTGTCTGTCTGACAAAACCTGTGCAACCACCTGTCTGTCTGTTTCTCCACCGCCTGTCTGTCTCTAATCACCTGTCTGTCTGTTTCTCTACCACCCGTCTGTCTGTAATCACCTGTCTGTCTGTTTCTCCACCGCCTGTCTGTCTCTAATCACCTGTCTGTCTGTTTCTCTACAGCCTGTCTGTCTCTAATCACCTGTCTGTCTGTTTCTCCACCGCCTGTCTGTCTCTAATCACCTGTCTGTCTGTTTCTCTACAGCCTGTCTGTCTCTAATCACCTGTCTGTCTGTTTCTCTACCGCCTGTCTGTCTCCAATCACCTGTCTGTCTGTTTCACAGGTTCTTTCTGTCAAACCTGTACGACATTACCACCTGTCTGTCCCTATATGTCTCTTTGTACCTGTCTGTCTCTACAAACATGTGCGACACCTGTCTCTCTCTGGACGTACCTGTCTGTCCCTCTGCCTGTCTTACCTCACCTGCCTGTATGTTTATCAGACCTGTCTCTCTGTCTCTGTACCCGTCTACCTCCTCTGGTCTGCATGATAACCTGTCTGTCCTGTGTACCAGCCTGTCTCTCTGACCTCCTGGGTTTGCTTGTGTGTGTGTGTGTGTGTGTGTGTGTGTGTGTGTGTGTGCTGGTGATTATCAGGTCACACAGGGTTTAGTGTTTGGCTGCTAGAAACACAGGCGGACATTAGTTGCCGTGGTAACATAATATGTAGAGAACGATGACAGTCTTAGGCCACGCCCCCTGCAGACCTGTGCGTGTGGATTGTTTCTCATGACATTTCCAGACGACTGTTCTGATGTTGAAACGTCCACGTCCATGTTCATGTTCATGTTAAGAACATGCCAGAGAGTTGAGTCACGTGATGAGTGACGGCTGCTCGACCTTGTCTGATGCTGTGAAGGTGACGTCAGGGGGCGGAGCCGGGATTTCTACGATTATTTTAATTGGAAAAATATAATCATTACATGTGTGAGTGTTTATTATTTGTATGATGTTTTGATTCTGGTATAAAACTAAATAGAATATACAAACAGAATGTTTATTACACCTGCTTCCTGATGAGTCACACAGGTTTGCTGTCATTCATTCACAGTTTCTAAAGTTAAGCCGAGATTTCCTTGGATTTGCCGTTTTATTATAGAACAATTTACAATAACAAATGAATAAACTGACCCTCAACTGTAGAATCTGATGTCCTGGTTAATAATCAAACAGCAGCTATATATGTAATTATATGTTTATATAATATAATTTAGAGAAATATCCATTAACCTAATGGATTTTGCTATAGTTTGGACTTGGGAAGCTGGTTTATGTTTTCTGATATTTTACTGTATATTTTTACAGATACAGAATGAAATAATAATATGTCTGAAACACAGTTTAATTTAATGTGGTTGGTGAACCAGCAAATGGAAAGAAATTATGAAATTAATTTGAAAATTATTAATGTTAGAACATGAATCTTGTTATGTACGCCTCATTATCAACAACTGACCAACAGTAAAGCAAAGTAGTTTCAGCAGAATTGAATTATAGCTGCATTCATGTTTTTATTTATAATTATCACCTTTGTAATTTTTGTCATTATTACAATATTTCCTTGAGATATGAGAGAGAAGCAACTCAAATATTCTTTCAAGGTTATTTGCTAAGGGTTTGATAAAGCGTCTGTAATCATCATTTTAAATGATTTCTGTTGCAACAACATTAAAGACACAGAAGGTCACATGTGCTCTTCCACATGTTAAATCCCGACAGCTGTTGATGAAATTTGCGTTCATGTAAATTGTCATTAATCAACAAAGATATCCACAGTTCTGAAGTAAAGAGACGTGAACCTCAACAGAGATGTTCCAGCCACATCTTCACCAGAGGCAGATGTTAATAATCTGCTCTGCACCAAAACAGTCGTTAGTGGAACCTGAGCTGAGGTCATGGAAAAGAAAACCTTGTACATACACAACAAAACTGAAGTTGAGCTGGAATTGTTTGTGTTATTACTGCAGCTTTGTGGTCTGTGTGTGTGTGTGTGTGTACATGTCCTGTGTCTATGTTCTGCATGGAAGTGTGTGCATGTGGATATTGTCTACGTGTGTGTGTGTGTATGGGTGTGTGTGCATGAAATCAGATGAGCTCATTGTAGCACTATGAATGGTAATCATACAGCCCCCCCTCTCAGCAGCCGCGTGTAACCTACTGAAACCCAAACAAGAGATGAAGGCTGATAATACACACACTCACACACACGCACACACACACACACGCACACACACACACCCACAGAATGATAGGCAGGGTTATTGTGGAACTTGAAACTTCATGTCTCACTGCCAGGTGATCTCATAAGAGGGAGGGGCTCTGTGAAGTTAGCAGTAATAAATACATCAGCACTGTTACTGTTATATGATCTATAATCTATATTCACAAAACCGGATTTCTGTCTATTACAAGCTACACGTGGCCATGTGCTCCAATCACTGCTCATAAATCATGATGTGTCATTTTGTGATGTGTTGACATGTTGACACAAATATCTAGATGTTACATGTTGTATGAATACATGAGTTTTTTCACATGTTAGTTTCCATGATGGTGTCGTATCAATAATTTGTGCTGTGAGATTATACATATATATATATATATATATATATATATATATATTATAATCTAATTTCCAATAGAATAAAACAAGACAAACACTCCTGCAAAGATAAGATTGTTCATTGTCGAGCTACAGTGTGAGGCTAAGACAGTTCTTTATACTCACAACAATAAAAATTATATTATTAACTTGTTATGTATCTGTTGTTCTGGTTTATTGTTTGTTAAATATCAAGACCACAAAATGCAGTTTATTGACACATTTCAGGACAGAATGTTCCATACATGAAGTATAAAAACAGAGGAGAGAGATTTTTTACTGCTGCTCTGAAGTTTTTTGTGAGATCCCAACTTCAGCAACTTAAATCATTTCCCAAAGTCCTCGTCTGGAGTAGAACTGAAATATATAAACTCTTAAAGGAGGAGAACTCAGAGGAGAGGAGTGCAGCTGTGTGTGTAGAGGAGGCCTTCACACTGTCAAAGAATAACAGACATCAAATGATTATGATCATCATAATATGTTTTAAATCTTCTTTCCTGAGAAATGAGGATAAACCTTCATTTATCTCTCCGTCTTTCTCTCAGTAAAACAGAAGCTGTTGTTTGTTGATGAAAAGCAAAAATTATGAATTCCTATTGAAAGTAAAACATCTGCTACGACAGCAACAAAAGACAACTCGTGTTTTTCTTACATAACGGCCTTGGCCACCACTCCTCACAACCCCGTCACACACATATACACACACATATTCACACACACATATACACACACTGTTAAACCCCTGTGAGTCCCCTCATGTCCCTCCTTCAACCCTTGCCCTCTGACCTTAGGCTGCAAACAGGTGGAAGCTGGGGAGGTGGCAGTAGCGGGGGGGGGGGGGGGGTATTAGTTGTTCTAATTAGTTTGGTGGCCTGGAAAAGTCCGTCCTCATCTCTGTTGTTGATGTGTTGGTTCTTTCAGCTTCGATAAATGTCGGAGGAGAGTTTTTTAATGTCGAGTCCAGATGTGACAACATCGGGTTTGAACCTTGAGCTTCACCAGTTTGTCTGGATCAGTCATTTTCACCTGCTGTGACTTCATGTGTCCTGATGGCAGCTTGGTTCATTTTAAGTTTTCCACTCACTGGAAATACTCTCAGTAAAGTCTCAATAACTGACCTGCACAGAGGACAAGTGAGAGAAAGGAGGGAAGCAGGAATAACTCAGGGTGGAATCTGCTCTGCACCAACTTCAGACCAAATCCACACTGTATATTATTGCTCTTGCATCAACTCTGGTTCCAAAGGCTGATTTTCTAATCAGGCTCCACCAAATTTCACACACTCACAAACCTCAGTCCTTTAAACATACCTGATCCATCAAGATCCATGAATTAGTTCCTTGCAAATCATTTGAAAAGTTAGAAAAATACTCAATA
>NC_084953.1:3915644-3928694 GCF_949316205.1 Platichthys flesus | reverse complement strand
CACACACACACACACACACACACTCTGATTTGTGTGCC
Organism: Platichthys flesus; assembly: GCF_949316205.1. NCBI lineage: Eukaryota > Metazoa > Chordata > Actinopteri > Pleuronectiformes > Pleuronectidae > Platichthys > Platichthys flesus. The sequence goes on along the minus strand of NC_084953.1, from coordinate 3,928,656 downwards.
TGTGCGTGTACATATGAGTGTGGTGGCCTCTTTTCTGCTTGGTTGGGATCCTGTCACAAGTATTTGAAGCGTCTCCCTGCCACACACACACTGACAACCACTGACACTAACCACAGGAGATGGACAGACAGATGTAAGTGTGTGTAAGTGTGTGTGTGTGTGAGTGTGTTGCTGATGTTAATGATGAGAGAAACAGTTGTGTTACCACAGCGCAGACTACATCACAGTCCTTGTCCCCTTATCAGCAGACACATGCACAATCACAAACATTTAATATATTAGTTTTTGGTTCAGCTGATGAAACCTCTGCACATTGTCCCACTCGTCTCCCCCCCCCCATACAGAGTCCAGGGCTCGTGTCTCTGGGAAAAGTGAAGGACTGAGTCGAGTGTTGATGAAGGAATGAGACACGTCCAGAGATTAAACAACAGAAGAAACTGACCAACAAACAATTGATTTCATAAGAAGACGTAAATCAATAAAAAGAGGAAGAGAGGAAAGACCTGCTGAAGCTACTTGTTGGACATTTTGAGTTTAAATTGTGATGAGTTGGCTTAAGGAGATCAGAATATATAATTTGTATATTCACAATCACAGTTGTTTAACACTTGATTGTGTATTTATAATATTTTTTGTAACCTGACAATAAACAGACAAATATACCAGACCCGGAGCTACAGGATCTTCGTCCATTACAACTCAGGCTTCTGCATTTTGATGGATAAGAAAATAAATAATTACAGTTGTGAAAAATCGAGATATTAATCTCTCTCTTTGTTTTTCATTTAGTATATATAAGTGTATTAATAGTAAATGTGAGCGACTGCTGTAAACCTGCTTCTTCTTCTTCTGTCCTCTCTGAACAGATTACCTTTTTTATGTTTTAATTTATTACTTAAATAGTGTATAGGACAAAGAAGGCACTCCTAACTTTATTTGTTAAATTTCACATGATTTTATGCACATTATATATTGAATATGAAAGACAGACAGACAGATACAGACGGACAGGAAGTGAGAACGTTTCTGACTCGTTTGCTCACAAGCTGCACGTCTGACAGAGTTTTCCGGCAATCTCCTCTAATCTGTTGAAACAATGTGCTGAGGTGTGTGTGTGTGTGTGTGTGTGTGTGTGTGTGTGTGTGCGTGCGTGCATGCGTGTGTGTGACCAGGGTTAGGTAGGGTAGGGTCCCACACCACCGTGATTGGGGTCACAGGTCGTCAGGGAACCAGGGAGCTGTCATGCTCCATTACGCTGTGCTCCGGGACAGAACTAAAACCCGAGTGAGGCTCAGGGAGAAGCTGCAGCAGTTTACTCTCCTCTGGACACTCACAGGCTGTGCATGGCCACACACATGTGCTCTGTACTGTAAACGCAGGCCTCATTAAGACGAGGCACACAATGTGAGTCACTGCTGCTCACAAACATGTGTAACGAGCGTGTGTGGTGTCTGCTGCACAGACGCCACCCATCAGCATAATATATTTATGTATTATACTGATCATTAGTTGTAATACTTATGTATATTTTGAGTTTGAGGTGTCCTACATCAGACCACTTCTTTCCTTCTTTTATATTTCCATTGGAATTGTATTTGTAGGACTGTTCGGCCTTGGATGAGACTTCTGCTCTGGTTGTTATTCTACTGATATTTGTACATTTACTTATCTTTACTTTCTTTATGGGAACAAGCTGCTCTATATACATCACCCAAAAATATGACCCACGCACCGTGGACACAGAAATCATATAATCACAACCCATAAAGCTGAGGTACTCACAAATCAAACGGTTCTAATTATTCAATTCAAATACATAAAGAATATTCCAGATTCTCTGTCTTTCTCTGGTATTGTCACATTGAAGCAGAAGAAACCCGACTCATTTTATTTATGGTTATTTCTTTGCCTCATGTCCCTGATGGAGTCGTGGAGGCTGCTGCTCTGGGACTGAATCTTGATTTTGCTCTGAACCGCAGCGTAGAGGAAATCAGAATCTTCCCACATGAAGAATCTCTGACGTTCAGCCTCACACCAGTGAAGAAGAATGTTGATTTGAAAAGGTTGTAATGGGTTTGTCCTTTTCTCTTCTGAGGAAACTTTCCACCGTCGACTCTCAGACTGTTTCCCTGACAGAAGCTGCTCTCAGCTGTCCGCAGCCCATTCATCACTCCAGCAGCCCGACTGACTTAATGTCTGCTGCCTGCGCACGTGATGACGGAGCGCACAGTCTGCTGGGCCGGCAGGTGTGTGTGTGCAGACAGACACACACAGGTAGACTTCTGTCTTTCAGCCCGTCTGGTCCACATGAGACATGAGCGATCGGTTGAACCTCTGAAGTTTTTACTATTAGCAGAAAGTGTGTGCTGGATTTTGCAGGTGAGTCTGAGATGAGCTTCATCAGATGAAGTCGCTCTGGTTGAACAGGAAGTCCTGAGCTGCTCCTCTTCATCACGTCCTGAGCTGCTCTTCTTCATCACGTCCTGAGCTGCTCCTCTTCATCACGTCCTGAGCTGCTCTTCTTTATCACGTCCTGAGTTGCTCCTCTTCATCACGTCCTGAGCTGCTCCTCTTCTGCACGTCCTGAGCTGCTCCTCTTCATCACGTCCTGAGCTGCTCCTCTTTGTCGCGTCCTGAGCTGCTCCTCTTCATCACGTCCTGAGCTGCTCCTCTTCTGCACGTCCTGAGCTGCTCCTCTTCATCACGTCCTGAGCTGCTCCTCTTCATCACGTCCTGAGCTGCTCCTCTTCTAAACGTCCTGAGCTGCTCCTCTTCATCACTTCCTGAGCTGCTCCTCTTCATCACGTCAGAACGAGACAAACTCATGATGTAGAGCTTTTTAAAGGAGACTCAAAATGAAGTTGTTTCAGACGTGACCTCCGGAGAATGTCTGTGGCGCACAGGTGAGGGGGTGGAGCTTCAGGCCCAGACAGGAAGTAACACATCGATCACACGATATCCACGACCCAAAACATTCGGTGCTTCATCGTATATTTGACTCGAATAATAATTTACTAAATGGACCTCATCTATATTGAAGGAAACGTGAAGCTAAAGATTCAGAAATAAACTCCTTGAGAAAATGTTTACTGACGTTATGAAGTCATTTTCTCAGAGACTTCCACAGAATCTGAAATTCTTTAAAAGCCCTCCTCTGGTCATATGAGAGAATACAGGTTTCAGGCACTTTCCCATTAGCTTCACTAATCTGTGTCGATTTCAGAGACACAGATCTCCCACCATCATCTAATCATGATTTATTATTTACTCTGAGTGACACAGACGCGATTCTCTCCACGTAGAACTGCAGCTAAAAATAAAAAGACGACCCTCACGTGATCTCCACCTTTCCAAACTCTGAGACTTTCCACCACTCGCTCCCTTGCAACACTCACATACCTTCCTGCTCTGGAGCGACGGCGCCCTGTTGAGCAACCTGCTCGTCTGATAAGACGACACAAAGGTGAAGCTGTGAGACCGGCTGCTGTGATGTTGGGATTTCCAGCTGGTCGGTGTGAACCTGGGTGGTGATGGTGCAAGCAGCTCATGTTCAGTCCCAGACCAGTGGAAAAAAACCTGCCCAACCTGCCCCACGCTCTCCCTGCTGTGTGTGTGTGTGTATGTGTGTGTGTGTGTGTGTGTGTGTGTGTGTGTGGGCTACTTACCTCACTGCGTGCTGCAGGGAAAACATCCGAACATTCATCAAAACAGCAAAACACAGATGAAGATAAGGCCGCTCTGTTTTCGTACATGTCTGTTTTCGAGTGTGTTCCCCTCAGAGTTCAGAGAGGGAGTGTGTGTGTGTGTGTGTGTGTGTGTGTGTGTGTGTGTGTGTGTGTGTGTGTGTGTGCGACAGAGAGAGAGGGAAACACTGTGTTATAGAGACACGGAGCAGGCTACAACTAGTTAGAAGGCCACATTCTGCCACCAAGTCAAATGTCTGTGTTTGATTGGAGCTTTTCTTGAGAACAGATAAGATGTGTGCATGTGTGTGTGTGTGCATGTGTGTGTGTGTGTGTGTGTGTGTCTGTGTGTGTGTTCCCCCTGAAGTCTGATAACGCACATTAAAGGCCTGAACAGTGTAGGTGGTCAAAGCGTCAGAGCAACGCAGATGTTTCCTCAGACAAATCAAATTTAAAAATAGGTTTTATTTGTCTGGGCCTTTCTGAGATGTTTTCAAAAATAACTCATGAGGATTTTTTTAATGATTATCTCCGTGTCTGAGGAGCGAGTCGCCTGAACAACCTCGCTCTTCAACTGTCCACTCCACGGTAACAACTCACTCCTGAGACGTGCTGTGGGAAATGTCCTCTTTCAAAACCTTCTAGTCAGGAAACCATCCAATAAGGTTTTATCTAATTTAACCTGAAGAGCTGTTAGTGGACGGGACATGAGCCAAACTAAAAAGTCAAACATATGTTTCTGAAAGGCTGTTTCTTCTATTCACTGTGGTTTGATGCATCAAGTAATTTCTGTTGGTGGTTTCCTTGAGGAGGAGGAGACCCCAGGGTGGACAGACCCAGACAGAGCTGGAGAGCAGAGTGGAAGACGATGGATGGGTGGATGCTGATAGCTGAGGCCGACTCGTGATTGGTCGAGCATGTGAACCAGCGGCACCCTGAAACCGCAGCTTCTCAACAGTCCAGCACATCTGCAGCACTTTCACACGGCGGCACCGCAGCATCTCCAGCTGAGGACTAACATGAAGTGAAGTGTGAGAGGGATTTCAAACGTCCACATGAAAACCTTCTGTTCTTCTCATTTAGGAAAAAAGCTAAACTTGTAAGTGAGCGTCGATGAGGGACGGGTCCACGACTTTAAGTTGCTCTTTTTCCTCTTTCTTTCTCTTTTTTAAAAGTCTTTCATCCCTCCCTCCCTCGCGGAGACATTTTAATATGTTGCACATTAACCGTGGAGATGGTGTCGGAGGCGACAGACCAGCGTGTGCGTGGCGGAGCCGTGTAATTGTGCCGTCGCTCTACTCGGAGGGTTTGTTTTTTCCGAGCCGCGAGATGATTGGAGCAGATAAGACGAAACCTCTAAATATAAAAATTGTGGAATCATTAAAACCATGTAAATATTCCCCAGCAATCCCGTTACACTAATCCTCACCATGGCCAATGAAACCATTCATTAGAAAATCATCAGCTTTGCTACATTCCAGGATTTTCTGACTTCCTGCATGTGCGAGGGAGTCCGTGTGTGTGTGAGTGTGTGTGTGTGTGTCTGTGTGCGCCGCCTTGATGTTTGCGGATGCATGGGAAGCTCTGCCACTTTTTATTTAGGTATAACTGACAACATTAGGTCTAATCCCGGGTTGAAAATATCTGACATTGTGTTCATTTTGCAGATTGGAAATCGTTATCTGACAGAGTCTCTCTCTTTTTAACGTTTTCGTGGCTCCGCTTCAAGGGCAAGAAACGATTCAGTATTCCACCACATGTTCAATATATCTGATTCAAGTTGGATTTAATGTCTCCACTTTTATCAGGGTTAACGTTTCTAATTAACCTTGAGGCTGAAGATATAAAAGATTTGTTTCGGGCAGCTCACTAAAGTACAAATTTGCCTTTGTGGATATATTTAGGTGGAGTGAGGACACAACACACGTGTGTACATGCGACAACTCTCAGAGTACCTGAAGGTCACTGGATTAGAATGAAGAGTGACCCAGTGCTGCAGCTAATTATTATTTCCATTGTTGAGTCATATTTCAATTTATCGCTTCTGTGCTGTAAAATATCAGAGGAGTTTGTTAAAGCCACAGATTTCTATTTTAAATGGGTTTGATCTGAAGAACATCTAAAACTAGTTTTAATGTAAAAACAAAGGAAATCGTGGGTTCATCACACTGGAGGACGACGGATGAGAGGCAGAAGAGTTTGAAGAGATAAGTTGTGGTCTGTGCGAGGACAAACACACACACTCACACACACACAAAGACACACACAGACAGAAACACACACCTACCCTCCACCAAGATGGAGGAGAGGGCCTCCATTTCAGGCCAGGCAGTGGGTATCGGTGAACCTTCCCCCAGGTGTGTGTGTGTTTGTGTGTGAGTGTTTGTGAGTGTGTGTGTGTGTGTGTGAGAGAGAGAGAGAGAGAGAGAGAGAGAGAGAGAGAGATAGAGAGAGAGAACCCTCCCTTGGCAGTCGGTTTGAGGAAAGATTATCTTGACAAATTGGATAAACATCTTGTGTGTGACAGGATGCTGATGGAGGGTCCGCCTGCCCACACACACACACACACACACACACACACACAGCTACACACACCTGGGGTAGTTGGTTTGTTTAGCCACGGACTGTGTGTGTTTGCGTGTGTGTGTGTGTGTGTGTGAGCCCAGCCTAGAGGCAGGTAACAACAGGTCTCCCTCCTCAAACAGAGCATGCAGGTTCTCAGGTGTGTCTCTGCTTCAAATACTCCACCTCTTTACTCTGTGCACGTTTGTGGGCGTGCACGTGTGAGTGTGTGGAATCTACTGAAGTGACCTCACTGCTGTTTTAACCATTTCACATAAGTTACCAACACATTTCCATTGAATTGTGTTTGTAGGTGTAAAATAACTTGACTACACCATGTAGATCTGAAGTACTTACATGGATTCACAGTATTATTCCTGATATACTGAATAAGATTCCTCTGGAATTCCCACAATGCAGCTTGTCTGCAGGTGTATTTATCATTATATGTAGAGGACAATCCCCGGTGTAAATAATTAGACAGGAATATATAAAAAAAAGATAAGAACGCAATATTATAAGTTCTTAAAACGAAGCACACAGTACGACTTGGTATGCACGACATATACAAACGATTCATGCACGCCAGTTGCACTGGTCCCACTGGTCCCACTGGTCTCTTTAGATGGGGTTTAGCTTGTGTGCACATTCGACCACAGACCCCGGAGTCATGTGGAGGTTAACACGTCCACTTCAGTCCCACTCTGGTAGATCCATCTCTTTTTAAATCCAGGATTTGGTCGATTCGTTATCGCTGTCCCTCTCTTCTTCTCTCCCTCTCTTCTTCTTCTCTTGTCCTATCTCCGCGTAGTTCCATTTCCTCTCGGCTCCACAGGGGGTTCCACGCTCTCACAGTCCTAGGATTTTCTGGTCCATTTTTTTTTTTGGTCTTAATTAAACCAACAGCCAAGATCCCGACTTCACCCAAAGAACAGAGACGTGACTGTGGTTCAGTCTGAGGGACACTGAGACACTTCTGTGTGTGTGCGTGTGTGTGTGTGTGTGTGTGTGTGTGTGTGTGTGTGTGTGTGTGGCACAGAGAGGTCACAGGCTGGTAGTACAGTGATGCTTATATTCACACACTCTACTGCAGTAGGTTGGAACTATTCTCCTCCACTTCGCCATCTCGTCAAAGTCACTGTTGTAAATGAAACTCTTTTGCTTCTTCTACGAGGCTCCGTGCTCATGAAGTGAAAACACAAACCAGATGAATCAGTTCACCTTCCGAACAGGGAAGCATCACTTCAGGTTGGTTGGTGTCAAACTACACAATCACTGTGTTGTGTTCAATTTGTTGTCTGAAAATAATTTAACCTTCAATTTAACCTGCACCTTGTTCACCAGCCTGAGAGGAAGAAGAGCTCAGGGATCAGTGTCACTTCCTCACAACTCGTCTATCGCTGTCAGATGTTATGTGTAAAGATTGTTATAAGATAAGATAAGATAATTATTTATTAGTCCCACAGCTGAGATTAGCTGAGAATGTTGCCAAAGTGGAAATACTGGGGATTCAACCCTCTCACCTGCTTCTTCCTCTCAGCTCCATCCCCTTTGAACATCAGAGGAATCTCCACATGAGTCAGGCTCCGAATGAAAGTGACTTATTCTGCATTTATTAGAAATGTGGTTGTTTTGTTATGTGTGAGTGTGCGTGTGTGTGTGTGTGTGTCAGTGTGTGTGTGTGTGTCAGTGTCAGTGAATCATGGAGACGTTACAGAGTGGTGGTGATTGAATTCTCAAAAAATACACTGTGGTTTATTCTGGTTTTGGCAAACGATGGTGAATGTAGAAGCTCAACACAATACAAAGGCACACACACTCTATTACACACACTCTCTCTCTCACACACACGCACACTTAATACAACCGCTGTTGTCAAAACCTCTTCAGTACAATGTTGCCAGTCTGTGCTGTGCTAAAAATACTCACAACCAACAAAGTCCATCGACTGTCAGTGTGTGTCTGTGTCTGTGTGTGTGTGTGTCTGTGTCTGTGTGTGTGCGTATTCAAAAGAGCCACTAATCACCTAACAAAGAGCTTGTGGAATAGAGAGAAGAGGAGAAAAGAGGGAACAGAGATAAACGGAGACAAAATGCTGCAGAAAAAGGTTAAACTGAGACAAAGAAGGTGAATGAACAGATACAAGGGTGAAGATGAGGAGAGTCATGATGAAGAGTAAACCACACTTTGTACTTCCTCTCTGTATTTGTATGTGTACAGTGAGTAGTTGTATAAATTATATTGTTTCCGGTTACAAAGCATATTGTAAATAAATTACTCGATTATGTCACATACTTGTCATTTAACTTTTAAAGTAAGAAGAGGAGGAGTCATGTGATCCTGCCTCACCTGCTGGACGATGCAGTACTTGTACTTGTACTGCGTGTACGACGTGGACCTGTGTATTCTGTCCACATGCACACCAAACAACATCATTTAAAACTTCATCATGTTTATTCCAGCAGCAGAACACAGTGAGGTCGACGTCCAGACTCCGAGACCTCTCACTACCCAACACACAACTACACAGAGATAACTGAGAGTGGACATCTTTATCCCCAACATCACTATGAGCCCTGAGGTGCTCCTCTCCACAGCTGCAGGTTTCCAGTATGCAGGCTCAGTGGTGTGGTACTGGGACGTGGAGGAGCCCGTGTTGATGCTCGTGGATGAGACGTACTGGGAGTTCAGCAGGTCTGGTCTGAACTGGGTCTGTTTGTCCCCTGTGGTACCGCAGGGCTAATTTACAGTTTACACACAGGAAATGACCTTAATCCCCTGAGCTTCCCCTTAATCTACAGACTCTTTCTGTTCTTCATGCTCCAAATGATCGGGCAACACACACACATACACACAGACTCACACACACAGACTCACACAGGGAGAGAGAGAGAGACAGAGAGAGAGAGAGAGCGATCAATGGCAGAGGAGATCCCGTTCAAGGTGATTGAGCCTCGTCTTCGGGACAACAGAGACCTTACCCCACGTTCATATCACAGTGTGGTCAAACAAAGAGGGTGACCAGTGACAAAAGGCCCAGAGACCAGTGTCCTCACGTTAACCTGCAGGTTCAGCTGCAGCTTCTCTGGCTTGTTCCCGAGAGCAGGCGAGGGTCGCTCTATTTGCTCGGCTGCTCTGGATCTCTTCTCATAAAACAGTGTTTGGTTTTCATTAGTGTCTCTTTGAGTCCAACCGATGAGTCTCATTTTTGGGATGTGGGTCGTCTCACCTTGGTGATGACGGGGAGGACGCTGTTCGCCTTCCCTCCATCCCTCGCATCCATTTTGACAAAATACAGCTTTGACGCACTCACAAATATTTGCAGTGAGGCCATTTGATTTTCCACACCGGCCCCCCCGCTGAGCTGGGATGACAGCAGCTCTCGTCTCAGCCTGTTCACACATCAGATGAAAGCTTTAAATGGATAAATGTGCTTTTAAATCTCAGTAAACTCCTCACGGCCGGAACAACATCAAGGCAGATTTGTGAGAATCTGATTTTTTCATCCTGTGACCAACGGGAGAGAAACGCTGACTCTCTGCCGTCCAATCATTTTGTCTTATTCCCTATTTTCCTCCATCTTTACATCTCATTATCATTTAGCTTATATATGTTAAAGTAAGAAGGTTCCTGGTTCGATTCCTGGCTCGGCCGGGGGATTCTCCGGGTCAACGTCCCACAAAACAGGATTTATACTCATAATGAGAAGCGGTAAGGGATGACTCCATCACTCCAGTGATCATCAAGATGTACAGATACTGGTCGAATGGATATAATATGTAATATGTTTGATTTAAAAAGTATTCACACACTCGTCCTTACTCTAAAGAATCAACAGCAGAAAGCAGACGATCAATATTATTATGTTTCCAGCTGATCGTCACAGTTCAGGCGAGCTACAGTCCAGTGTGTTTAAAGTCTAATTATCACAAGGATGCAAGAAATAAAATCCCTCACAATAAGAAGCCCTATGTGCGTGTGAGTGTGTGTGTGTGTGTGTGTGTGTGTGTGATGAGTGTGAGTGTGTGTGTGTGTGTGTTTGTGTGTGTGTGTGAGTGAGGGGGAAACAGATAATGAGTGTGACTTCACAGGAAAAGGCCAGAGGCTGGAGATGGAGGGCGATGGGAGGAGAAGCGCAGACGGTCTGTGAATTCTTTTCCTGTTGTGATGAGGAGAAAAGAGTCTTGTGTGCTGTTGTCTCTCACACTGAGACTGTATTGTGTTGTGTGTGTGTGTGTGTGTGTTGTGTGTGTGCGGATCAATGCCATCATCTCCAGTCACTGTCTGCACTTCATTAGGACTGGGTGCTGCTGCTCGACAGTAGAGTTCATTCTGTCAGACAATCTCAGATCGAATCAGTTCAAATTCAAGTTTTGATAATTTGACTTTATCGACCCAGTGATATGTTGATGTATAAAGAAGATGAGACGAGAGCCTGGGTGTCATCACTGTGTGCCGACGAGGTCACGTGACCTGGGAGCTGGAGGATGAGAGAGTGTTTGACCGGGGGCGTGTCCATGGCAGAGAGGGGGCGGGATTACGCATTCTTATTTTGCTTGATTATTAGTTTTGTATTGGTTTTTAGATTACGACGCAGAAACCAGATCGAATTCTTACTGCTCGGTGCAAGTTGTTGTTGTTGTTGTTGTTGTGGAGCTTTTTCATTGAGGTCTAAGGACTAAATGTAGAGCAGCTCTTAAAACATGAGGTTTACAGATCTGCCGGTTGACAAACTATACACAACGTTGTTATGATATAAGGTCAAATATAAAGAGAACAGACTTCCTGCCTGTCTGTCTGTCTGTCTGTCTGTCCGTCTGTCTGTCATTCTGTCTGTCTGTCTGTCTGTCCGTCAGTCTGTCTGTGTGTCTGCTCGTCTTCCTCCTCCCAGTCCTAAAGATAATTAGCAGTCGTCAGCTTCAAGGATGAAATCAAATGTTTAATTTTATGCTCTGGCAGCGAGACAAAGAGAAGCTGTGAAGAGAGAGAGAGAGAGAGAGAGAGAGAGAGAGAGAGAGAGAGAGAGAGGTGGAGGGAGAGAGAGAGAGAGAGAGAGAGAGAGAGGGAGACAGGTGCCTTCTCTCTGACCTTCTACCTGAACTGTAATAATGTTCAACCATTTCTCTCCTGCTTTCCCTTTCTACTCTGTGTGTGTGTGTGTGTGTGTGTGTGTGTGTGTGTGTGATGGAGAGAGAGAGGAAGAGGGAGAGAATGAGAGAGATGAGAGTATTCCAGAGGGCTTAAGGGCATTTCACAATGTTAAAGGGGTAGGTTTTCAATTACAGTGTGTGTCTGTCTGTGTGTGTGTGTGTGTGTGTGTGTGTGTGTTCACATGCTCTGTGACAAACCTCTGAACCACCTTTACCTCTCTGCCACTCGCTGCCCTTCACTGAACCTTTTCAGTGACAGGATCACATAAAACACAGAGTTTGTTTCTCTCCAGGAGATGAGACGAGTCAGAGTGATCGGTAAAGACAACAGATCCCAGAAGATCACAGCCGATCCCAGTAGATCAAAGGATATCACAGGAGATTCACTGTGGTCCTAGTTCTGTGTCACCAGGTCGGACATGATGGAGGCCGAGACATGTTGTATCTGCACAGTCTGTGTTTTGCTCATTGTTTGAACTGATTCTGTTAAATCATCAGGTCTCGACCTTCATGTGTAAAGTCCCTTAAGATCACGTGAGTCATGATTCAGTGTTGTACGAATCAAATTGTGTTTTTTTTACTGTTTCAAAGCGATCCTCGACAGTTGTCCTTATAATCATAGCAGCGACTGTGAGACATTATCTTCGTGCTTATTACTGCAACTGTGACAAAGGACGAATTTTCACCTGAGCTCTGAACTCTCTCCCCCATTGTGAGCGTTCATCGTTGTGCTCTGCAATTACACCTCCACAACACTAGTGGCCGCACAGCTTCTCTGCTGAAGGTTTATAGTGTGTTTGTGTTAGTGAAGGTGAATTTGTGTTTTTACATCAGGGACAATGGCTTTGCCTCCGTTTGTTCCAGCTTGACCTCTCTCTCTCTCTCACACTCTCTCTCTCTCTGACTCACTCTCTCTCTCTCTCTCTCTGTCGCTCTCTCTCACACACACACACACACACACACACACACACACACACACACAAACACACACACACACACAGGGGATGTTTCCTGAATGAGGTTGAAGGTGAGCAGCCAGTTGATTGTGACAAGTCATAGTTATTTCCTGGAACATAAAGGATGCTCTGGACGCCAACAAACACACACACACACACACACACACACAAACATCAGATCTACTGTTCCGAGATCAGTGAAGATAATTAAACATGAAAAAGCTTGAATTTTCTCTTTAATTGACACAGAACCAGCATCACATGCAATTTAACTACTTTTTTATTATTTTACACAAATTATTTTATGTTTCCACTATTGCCTGTTTATTTTTGTTTGTTGTCAGCAGAATCGCACAAAAACTGCAGAAGGGATTTTCCACAAAAGTTGGTGGCAGGATGTGACATCAGCAAAGACAGAACCCATTAAATCTGCTGTGATTGTTTTACTCTTTGCAGTGTAAGAAATGTTCCAGTATTTTCTGGGAATTATTCTTGATGAAAACCAATGTGTGTAGGAGCGTGTGCACTTTTTTATAATGTAAGAGCATTGATTTCTTTAATCCTTCTCTTGACTTTTATACTATAACTAAACATAAACATGTTATTGTTTGTGCAAAAACAAGCTTTGATTGTATTTCCTGTATTTGCTCCTCATCCACAG
>NC_084953.1:3885644-3910644 GCF_949316205.1 Platichthys flesus | reverse complement strand
CAAACTGGAAAGATGACCTCTCTTCCTTAGAAGCTCTCTCATGTGGAGAACAAACCTCTGACCAGATCCAACAGATTATAAAAACACTTTTAAACTCACTAGATCCAGATTTTGAATCCGCACCAAATTATTCAAACTTCACAAACGACACTGTGAGGACACACAACCTCTGCTTCTTGTGTTTCTTCATCTCATCGTGTCGTCATCATCATTTTAACAAGCTACAGTGAGAGGAGTGATGAAGAGTCTTCTATGTAAGAGCGATGGCTGATGATGGGAACGTTTTTTGATTTTGTAACTAATTTAAGTTTTTGTTTCAACTCTATTTATTGTATGTCTCATGTAATTTATCATGTTTTCATATTCAACCATCTGTGTTTATAGTGCATAGCGTGTGTCAGCCATACAAACTCCCTCGTGGCCTCTTGACAGTTGAGTTTGAATCGTTTCCCCCCCGGTCAGAAGGTTGAAAGAAACAACATCAGTGTTCCTGATTCGTTTAAAAAATAAAAAGTTCATCAGCAGACACAAGCCGCCCTGAGACATCATCTCTGTGATGATCTCATCAGTTTCACTGTTTCTTACATACGTGAATTAAGTGGAGTAACTGTCTCGTCTCCCCCCTGCTGGGTTCCTCCTCGACCTCTCCCCCCCACTTCACCTCCTTCTCATCTGTCCATCTTTACCCTCAATTCTCCCTCCTCCTCCTTTTCACATCCATGATGTATCACCTGTCCGTGTGAGAATGTGTGTGTGCGTGTGTGTGTGTGTGTGTGTGATGGTGCCTGATGGGTTTTAGCCACTGGAGCTCTTTGACTTGAGGACAAGCGTTGTCTGTTCATCGCTTATCTAAACACACACACACACACACACACACACACACGCACACATGCACAATCACACGCACACTCTCTCTCTCTCTCAGTCAACAGCTACACTGCTATCTCATATTTCAGTGTGGGACTCACATCTCTCTCTCTCTCTCTCCCTCTCTCTCTCTCTCTCTCTCTCTCTCTGGTTGGTGTTTTCATGTCAAGGATCAAACACAGACGTCAACACTGTTCTCATTTGTGTATCACTTCATTAAAATTGTGTTTCGACTTTCTCCGACCTGTTCCTGTCACATATGAACGAGGCAGCAGGAGATTCTCTGGGTCGGACGCGAACAACAACAGGAACATCTCCGGAGCGTTCAGGTGGGAGGAGCAGACGGGACATGTTTGTTTTGTTCACAGCACGGTGACACCAGCATCGGTTCTTATCTCAAAAAGCTCTTGGAACTCGTTGTCTTTCCAAATCGACTTCATCTTCTTCTATGAGTATGACCTGTGTTTCAATTTGTAATCTTCATTAAACACTCTCCTGCTGTATTCTCACGTGGGCTGAATCGAACATCATCCAGAGTTTTAAGTTGTAGAAATTCTACGCATGCAAAATCTGAATCAATTCTCGAGAATATCCAGGGTTCAGTTCAGGCTTAAAATAAGCTTTCTCAAGAGTTGTATCACAATCAAACCCTGTAGTAATAATGCTTGAGTGAACACATGCACTGGAAACTCATCGTGGAGCCAAAGGAAAGTGAGAAACCTAGAATAATAACTACCTGAAAACCAGTAAATCTCTACTGGGATGTCCACCGGCAAAAGCTAAAGCCACAACGACCTCAAACTATCAATTAACTCTCTGGAGTTTGGTTCAGGGGGAAATATGAGAAGACTTCGTGCCTCTCTCTCTCTCTCTCTCTCTCTCTCTCTCTCTCTCTCTCTCTCTCTCTCTCTCTCTCTCTGTGTGTGTGTGTGTGTGTGTGTGTGTGAGTGTGTGTGTGATGATAATTAGTGGTGACTCAAGGCTTCCCTGACCATAATCCCCTGAACAATCTACACTTATACAGGTGTTCACTAAATCCAATTACCAACAGAAAGGAAGGAAGCAGCGTGATAAATTATTATTATTAGTATCAGTTAAGTTCAACCTGTTCTTTTCTCAGTTTGTAAATAACACAAGTGTGTGTTACACTGTGTCGGTAGAAAGTGGAGATTAACAGAATGCACATAAACACTGTGCTAAACACAATATTAGCAGGGTATCTACACTTGGAATTTAACTCTACTAAAGTGTCATTATTGCATAAGATGAAATGATAAAATGGACTTCCTGCTGTTATATGACAGCTCCTCTGTGTTTTTACAGAGCACAACATAAGAGAGCAACAGAGCTGTTTGTGTTGGGAGAGCTTGTGCTCTTATGCTAATTGGGCTTCGGTTGGGTGCATGGCTAATTACCCCTGTAAGACTGTCTCCGCTATGTCTTTTGTGTTGCTGTGTGTATCGCTTTCAATATGTAAGTCCAGATATTGTGTACAGTAGATCCAGTGTGTGTCACTGTGGCATTGTGCAGACCTCATCCTCTGATCCCCTGTACGGTTGGCAGGCCACAGAGCTGCGAGGGGGCTTCCGCAGCTTATTCAAATCAGCCCACTGTTTCCCAGTGAGCTGTTAGTTCAGTTTACAATGGATTTTAATGCAGTTTGAAACTAGACAAGAGTAGAATCCAACCTTTTTTTTTTATCTCCAACTGTAATGAATCCAAAAATGTAACTCTGCTGATAGGTGACTGTCTGGTTCTGGTGCTAGATACAAGGAGCCCGACTCGCTCGTCGTTATCCACGACTCCCAGAAGAGGAGTCTGAAGCCGTTTTCAGACAGGAACTCTGGAAAATGTCCACAAAATGGGTCTTAAATCTTCCGGGGGCTGCCGTTCACATGTGAAGAAAGCAGCAGGAGATTGTTCGGGTCGCACAGTTTTTGTTCAGAGCACATCAACACTCTTCAATCTGTTTCTTACGTGTAGGACATATTCTCGTGCTGAGATATTAGTATTCATTTAGTTTTGTATTTTCAATTTTGAGTTCTCAGCCCATCTGGGAAACTTTTATCTTTTAAGACTAGTTTAATTTTGTGGCTAATCATATTTTAGACTTAAAGCCAGTTACCAGTTAAAATCTTGTGGTTGATCAGTTTAAATGAATGAGAGAAATCATGCTCCCCAGAGGCTAAACTCTTCCCAGTTTAACCTCTCTTTTCTGCCACCATTCAACCAAAGTGTGTTGCATCAACAAACTCTAATCAACACGTTATCTTAAAAACGTGCCTCGACATCTAAATGCTTTGCAGGAGCTGGAGAACAAACCAGAAGAATCAAATGTCTGCCACTACTTTCTGGTTCAGATGAAAACAGGGAAACAAGAAAGTTTATTTTTAAACTTCTAACAATCCTGTGTTGTTTGATGTTTCATCAGACGTCACATTTCATGTTTCCTTCTCTGTATTCTGACTTTCAGAGGGATTCCACGACATGTAGCTTGTGACCAGTTTTATGACAGGCTCTGAATTTCGGTTTAAAATTTCCATGCGTCCGTCAAGTTGTTCAAATCTGTACTTTTATGACTAAAGAAATAGCAAGACTTGTTGCTGCAATGTGACATCATGGCAGCTACTGTAAAACATTATTTAATAATGAATCCACTTCGATTTCAGTGTTTTATATTAGCTGGCATTGAGGCGACATAAGGAAACGATTCCTGCTTCCTGTGTTTTTAGTATTTGAGGTGTTTTGTTTGTGAAAAGGATTCTGGCTTCGCATGTGAGCATGTCGGTGGAAAACCTCCAGCGTATTACACACCGTTCAAAAGTTAAGAGGCTTTCGGAGGAGATGGAGGAGAAGGAGGAAGGTGACGGACACACACTGAAGTGAGTAGAAAGAGGGAAGAGGAGGAAGAAGAAGACTCCTCAGAACTCTTGCTTCATTCCCTCCAAACTTGTAATGGAGGTTTGATTAGCAAGCATGTAATGTACTTTGCCCCCACGGCTGGAGACAGAGAGGGAGGAAGAGGAGGAGGAGGGTGAACAGAGGCGAGGGATGGAGGGAGAGGTATAGCAGGAAGGAGGAGGAGTGCATATAGGCTGCCCTCTCAGCAGGTCTCCACATCTCCCCCTCCACCTCCTCCACTTTATTCCTCCCATACTTCAGAACAGGACACGAGCCCCCCCCCCCCTCTAAAAGCCTAACATCACCTCCTCTGCCTACACAGACACGCACTAAAGCCTAACGCCATCTCCTCAGCACCACCTCCCCCCTATAGCTGCACCCTGCTGTGCACGCGGGGGGTGTGGACGGGGTAGGACGGGGTTGGAGGTCAAAAGCAGGAAGAGCCTGAGCTTTTTTTTTGTTTTGTTGTTTTGCCCGCCCCCGGTAACAAGCTGAATGTCTGCGTGCAGGAAGTTGTTTGTGCGCAGACACAATGCAAGTTTATTTGAATCCAGCGGAGAAGAGTCGGCTGTGTTATCTCTCCACGGGCTCCAGGGTTAAAGGCTAAAGACGAAAATGGTGAGGTGGCATCCATTAGTGTTGCTTTTACAAACAGAGGGGAGAAGACAAGAGAAAGGAAAAGGGCCTCAGTCATGGAAATGAAACCTTATTTCTTTATACATAGAGAGAATTCAATTTAAATGTTTATCGCGTTGTTGTGTTTTTCACACCATACAAATTGTACGACACTAAAAATCTAGTTTATTTTAATCCCAGTGTAAAACCTTTTTTAAGACTTTAAATCAAGGAGTTTTAGAAAGTTTTCTCACGTAAGTGGACAAAAGAACCGATACACAACCTTTTAAATATCACAAATAACCCACTGACTTAAATGTCAGATAAGTCCCCTCGCTCTTAATACAAAAAATTGAATTAAAACATATTTTCAAAGATTATAATACAATTAAACACTGGGCTCCTCCGTGCCTCCCACCATGCCAGATCAGCGTTTCTCCTCCAGCCCTCCGCCTCGCTGTGCTGTCGGCTCAGGGTGCAAGCAGAACAACGTTAATGTGTGGAGACACCTGACAAGCCCGCTGGCCTTTAGGGCACAGCCTAATCACTCTGGACCCAAACCCATCGGGAATTAAACCTGCAAAACCAAACAGTCACTGTGGGAGATGGCTGGCATCTGCTGGAGCCTCTCGAGTGGCGGCTGAGGCAAAAAAAAAGAAAATGTAACGGACGGCGCGGCGGTAAAATGTGGGTTTAAAAAAAGATCAAACTTTAAAACCAGGATAGATTTACACACAAAGCACCGTCAGTGAGCCAGGACACTTTATTATACACAGACCTTATTCTATATATATATATATATATATATATATTTATATATGTGTTTTGTAGACTTTTTAAATTTATGTGTGTTACCAATTTTGTTTCTACACACAAAACCTCATTATACTCGTGCTGTAACAATAAATATCTCTTGAATCTTGAAGCTAATTTAAACTTTAAGCTGTGATGCAGTTGTGAGATCAGTTAAAAACCACCAGGAGGAGATTCTGTTTCTTTAGGTCACACTATGGAGGACGAGAACTGTGAAGGAGCAGATCCGACAGCATCAGGGTCGAAACCTGCAAACACACATGGACACATTCAAACGTCATTGTGTTAAAAAAATGTCCAGAAAATGATAATTCTGCCCGAGCAGCCGGCGTCTGATAACCGCTGGCGTCTGACAGCAGAAAGGAGGATTTGACAGCGACAGGCCAAGAGTCAGTCGGCACATGTCACCGTTAAGTGTCTGAACCGAACGTTAAAGAGCTTCTCCACCAGTCAGAGCACAGTAGTGTGTTAACTTTAAAATTAATAGGGATTTTCCAGTGTTTAAAGTACAGTAGCTTGTTAACCGCGGTATCTGTTAAGCCACGCCGGGCCCCTCTCCACTCTCCCTCTCTCTCCAGATGCCCTCATTAATTTTAGATTGGCTCTAAATGAGTCTCCTTCATCGGGGCCGAGGTTTTCTAAATTAGATTCATTTATATTTAAATTGTGAAACAGGCGTGGTTAATGAGAGAATCGTTATTTTTTGGGGTTATTTCAGATGGGCTGATAGAGCCGGGGCGGCTCGGTGCCGTGTGAACCGGAGCCGCCAGAGGAGGCGCACACGATGGGAGGTGCACAGAGTTTGGGTTTTCTCATTTCTCTTTTCAAAATAAAGTCAGTCAACAGATGAACTAATTGTCAGTAAGACCCCCTGAAGACACATTTTGAAGGGATTAAATTAAAAACCCTTTTCTGTTTGGGAAAAAAAAAATACAATTTAGTATCAATGTGTCCAGTTTAATGTTTTGAAAGGTTTCTTTTTGACGGCTGAAATTCAAAACTGGTCACGTTTCGATGATTTCTGCATCATTTCTCTGAAAACACGTGACCTGTCATCCACACACAACTGTGACCTTGTTTGTCTCCTGCGTTAACGCCTAATTGAACACTCTTAAAACTAATGTGTCGCTTTCAACACATCTGTGTGGCTTTGGGCGCCACATGTGCCAACAACCAGTTAGGAGACACACGTGTTGACATAACAGGTGCCTCCGTCGACACATGATGCCCCCGACAGAGCAGCGGGACGCCTCTCGACCTAAACTGCTAAGATTGCAGTGTGGAAAATGTCACATCTGAGGAAACAGAACGTGAGGAGGAACAACAGAGCCCCCCCCCCCCCCGTCGTCCTGTACCCATCCATCCCTCTCATAAAAAAAAACAAATCACACAGAGCTTTACAGCTGTACGTCTCCTTACACGGCGTCTTACGGCTCTCGGCGTCCTATAGCAACCCCCGGCTTCTCCCCGCCAGGAATTTGACTGTTAGGAATCTAAGTGCCAGGCGTTTAAAACCTGAGGAATGCTATTGTTCTGGTCACAGCTGCACCAGCGCTGGCCTGGCTACTGCTGCCACTGTGTGAGAGAGAGAGTGTGTGTGTGTGTGTGTGTGTGTGTGAAGGAGAGGGGAGGTGGAGGAAGGAGGGCGGGAGGAGTCCAAGGTGTGAAAATGGCAACTTTACTTTACGCGTTTCCAGTGCTCTGCGGCCTCGTGACAAAGCAGCACAGAGCTGACAGCGAGTTGACACATTCCTGAAAAGCTCCCTCCACCTCCCACCTCCTGCTCTCTCTCTCTCTCTCTCTCTCCTTCTATCGGCCTGAAGCATCAAATTCACCACTTCATGTCCATCGCTCTTCTTTTTTTGATCAGATACAGTAAAGGTACACAACAAACACACTGAGAGTTCACCTGGTGGAGAGACGCTCAGTGTAAATACTGATGTGGAGAAAAGCTGCTTCCAGACCTTTTCCAGATATTTCCCTGATATTATCCAGAGGTGCTGAATGTGACAACTTGAAAGTCAGAGTCAGTTGCTCCTGACCATCTCCTGAGTGTTTCCTACCAAACCCTCCAGTAAAAACTCTGCCTGTGTGAG
The DNA here is from genome assembly GCF_949316205.1 of Platichthys flesus. Lineage (NCBI taxonomy): Eukaryota > Metazoa > Chordata > Actinopteri > Pleuronectiformes > Pleuronectidae > Platichthys > Platichthys flesus. The sequence continues at coordinate 3,903,352 of NC_084953.1, read as the reverse complement.
AATACAGCAGGATGTTGTCCGGAGGATTCACTAACAGAGCAAGTGAGCTTGTTGATGAAGTTTCTAATGATGGAGGCAAAAAGAAGAGAATATAAATATCTCAGGAAGAAAGGGAGGAGATGTAAACGTAGAGGATGGAGACAAAGATGACAACTTGGAAAAGAGAATGAGATTCACAAGGTTTTGATGATTTGAGTCGGTGTCGATGTGCTGTTCAAACACAAGTTCTCTCCGCAGCTACGTCACTTCCTGCCTCCTCCATCCTCGAAAGACAAACTCCAGGGAAGGTACCCAAGAGTCCGGACCTGGATAATAAAGATCTGGATGTATCTGATCTCAATACATATGTTTGAGATATGGTGAATCAGCAAAAAAAACCTCCTTATCCTATATGATAATATAATAAACTTTATTTAAATTCTTTATGACATTTGGGCCTGGAGCCAACGTTCCATCTCCTTCAGATCCCTTCACCACTGGTTCCACATGTAAGGAGCGTGTTTCATGTTGTCTGACTTACACGTGTGTGATTCTACCATATGAATCAGTTTCCTGTACGATCCATGCAGCGGGAGAGGAAACAGAAGCAACAGTAGTGAGGTGGCAGAGCCCCCCCGAGCCCCTTCCCCCTCTCTCTCTCTAGTAATTACCATCCAGCTGCTTGGAGGAACAATGCTTGGCTCTCTTCCAGACGGCTGACTTCATACACTCTGTGCCACGCTCAATTTGGAGCGCAGCGGAAGCTGGGCATGACTGGCACCCTCCAGGGCATTGCTGGGTCTCTCTATGGGACTCAGTGTGAGTGTGTGAGTGCCAGTCCGAGTGTGTGTGTGTGTGTGAGAATGTGAGTGTGTGCATGTGTGTGTTCCATAAACCTACCAGTCCCCACCGCCATCCGGTTCATCCAACGTTCTGGTCTCTTGATTCCATCTTCTCTTCTGTTGCATCACTGAGAAAACACAACCAAACAAATATACTTAATAACTTATAATCAAATAACACAAACTAATAATCAGTGAATTGGGTTTTGACACTGAACTGCTGCTTATTCAATGCTTATTTCTTAATTTGGCTGATTTGCTCTGCAGTGTTTAGATGAACATCTGTGTAGATCTACAGAGACTCACACTTCATTGATCAGAGCTTTAGGGAAACACCACAGAAATAACATGGATTTATTTTTAGTTCATCTGGTGTGGTTGGATTCACAGGAAGCAGATTCACAAAAACACCCGTCCTTGGTGAAAAGCTGTTGAGACTAAAAGGTCGTGAACACACAAACCACAGTTCCCATTCCCGACGCTGCCAGATGCAAAGTGGTGTTACCAGGAAACAAGTAGCTGCGGTTCAGGTGAGTCACAATGTTTTGATGATAAAGTTCAGCTGCTCCAAGTTAAAGATGCTCGAAGGTCTTGATAAAAGTAACGTAAAAGCAAATCTACTACGTAGCAGCCATCTAAAGAACTCCCTCATTATAAGGGTCAAAGGAAGCTGTTGTTGGCCCCGTCTACGTGCACACACACACACACAAACACACACACACACACACACACACAGAGGATTTGGAGGAGGGATGAGGGTAGAACTCTGATAAAATCCATCCCCCTCAACAGGCACAGTGGATGTATGCATCCAAATCTCCCAGCACTCGCTTATACTACTGTACTCAAACACACACACACGCACACACACACACACATATAAACAAACATGCATAGTGTTCCGTCCCTCCCCCTGCACCCAAACTTGGCTGAATAGGGTGCAGTACGACCCTGCTCTTCCTTCTCCAGCACAATGAGGACCTGTTTGGGTAAAGTACGCCCAGTTACCCTGCTCTCCCTGCCCAAAAAAATGGAATCACAAACAAATGCGCACACAGACACACACTCACACACACTCTACCAGCCCTTGTCTGGCTCTTACTGTTTTGAACAGAAGGGCATTTAAAGAGAAAGGCAGCCACAGTTGCTAGTTGTTGTGAAACAGTTGAATGAGGCGACAGCGGCGTCACACTCGTCGTTTCACCGTCCAGCTGACACTCTGGGATTTGACTCCAATTCATGGATCAAGACACTGATTTCATTGAGTCTTTCTATTGTAGCTCATCTGCTACACATTTGTGTTTCTCTTGGGAAACGGAATAAATTATTGGTTTGATACAGAAAGTTATTAGATTAGATCGATATTCTTAAATCAACTTTAATCACAAATCATGCATGAGCATAAATTACGAGTGATTTACTTGTGATGGGATCACTCAGTTAATATCAGGTCTGAAAAAGGATAATATTGTAAAACCTGGAGAGTGTGTGTTGCAGTGTGTGATCAGTCTGACCGGCCTTCCCAGTCCCTTCAGATAACAGCCTGTGTTAACTCATCGTATCTATATAATCTTCCTCCTCGGTTCAGTCCCAGTTTATTCATCTGAACTCCACTAACAATCCAGTAACAGTAAAGTCATTCCCCAGTTGCAAGGCCTGTGGCTGAGGCGGATGGCCAAAGCAAACAAAGGTGTGTTTCTGATTTGACTTCTCACTCACACACAGTGAAGCGTCGCTTTAAACAAAGTACAAACTGAGTTTTACACAGCTGTATTTTAAAGTTGGGCTCACTTTCCCTTAACACTGTATTTCCATCGGAGTCGTACCCACAGTATTCTACAGTTGGTTTTGCATTGCTCTTGCACAATTCACAGTTGTTTTTATTTTTCCTGAAATTAGTTCATAGTCAATTTAACATCCCTCAGGAGCACGTTAGTTTACAGCTGGTTTCACTCTCCTCGTTGGAGCACTTGTTTGAGCCAAATAATCCTGGTTTAATCCAGTGTGAATGACCATGAGGGAGGATTTATGCATATGCACATGGGGCCTGGACGGGTGGAGTCAGCGTGCATGAGTGCACTGACAGCATCACACATGTGAGTGGATGTGAATATGTAATTGAGCTCATGTATGTACAGTAGAAACAGGTTTGAGTGACCGTTTATTGAATATGTGTGTATGTTGTGTGTACGCACTGGATGTGTGTGTGTGTTTACCGACCTTGTTAACGCATGTGTGTTACTTTCTGTGTGAGAGAGAGAGAGAAAGAGAGAGACAGAGAGAGCTGGTGTTAACCTGGATGTATGTGTGTTAACAGCTGAGGGCCCCCGGGCAGGGCCCCCCACACTGCCCAGGGGGATTGTGGGTAGCCGCGAGAGGGTTTTGGATTCTGGCTTTGTTTGTCTCTGGGTGCTGACATCACCGTGCTGATGGCAACAAATCCCCTGTTCTACTGCACACAGCACTTTCTATACAAAACACCAACACACATATGCACAGACGACCTAACACACACACACACACACACAAACACACACACGCTAGAAGTTATGCCAACTTGGCCAAAAAAAAACGCTTTCTCGTTTTTGACACACATGCAGACATCCATGTTGGCATGTATGCACTCACACACACACAGACACACACACACACACACACTCATCAAGGGATGAACCGTTTACATACACATATATGTATGACATCATAATTCCCATTCTGGTAGCATGGTCATATGATCTGTTCAGAGCTGCAGTATTTCAATACATATTGGCTATTAATCGTATTGTTGTCCCAAACACACACACACACACACACACACACACACACACACACACACACACACACACACACACACACACGTCTATTTGCTAATCAGCTCAGCTATCTGATTGTCTTTACATAGCGTGGTTAACCATTAACCCGGAGCCTTTCTCTGGCCTGCAGTGCTGTCTTTGGTATGCATGGAGCTGGAGGTGGTAATCGAGTTGACGACACCTCCTCTTAACAAGTCCACAGGAAATGGGTGGTCACTTTTATTTTAATCACTGAACTCTTTATTGGCTGCAAATGGAGAATCGAGAGCTTTGCCGTCCTCTCTCACTGATGAACCTCTTCATGAGCAACAGTGTTGAGAGGATACAAAGGTAAATGACGACATTCAACAACTCTCAGACTTTATATACATGGATGAAGCAGCTGTAGCATGTGAAGCATTCTTTGAAATTGAGAAAACACATCAGCCGACCAAAAGTGAATACATTTTTCGATTTAAAAGCTTCCAGGAGACCGTTGTTGCATTTGTGTTCTAAAGACCAGGGAAGATTGAAGAAGGCAAATTATCACTGCTGACGCATGAACAACCGGAAACTAGGAAAAGGAGTTCCCCTCCAGAACACCAGGCGGTGGTAACGCTCAGGATTACACAACAAAGATGACGCCATAGAAACTGACCAACACTACAACAACAGTAAACATGGAGGGGATTCAAATTGTGCTTTTGTTAACTGGAAAAGAAGAACCCAAAACTCTAGACTTCAATTAGCGGAGATTGACCAACTGAAAGAAAAAGTATTCAACCGATCAGGCCTCAGAAACTCAGCTGTTATTTCTACTATCTCTTTCATTATAGTATTAGCCCTGTGATGATATTGAGTTCTAATATCTCAGTGAAGCCTGTGGACAAACTGTCCGATGGGGATTCAGTGTTTTGCTCAGAGACACTTCAGTGGGGCACTCGCTTGCTGACACAGTTTCCACCTTCAGTCTCTGTGTGAATCACAGTCTATAAAAACACTCCTCTGATGGCCTGATAGGGTTTCATAGTGTACAGGGCAAACAGGGAGAAATCCTCTCTCCTCATACAAAAAACAGACACACACTCACACACATAGACACACACACACTGCTCCTAAGGACCCAGGAGAGCTGATGGGATGGACCCGGCACTCAGAGCCACTCAAAGCCAATCAAAGCTGATGATAGCTCAGACATTTACACCACCCGTCCCCTGCATCTCTCTCTCTCTCACGTGCACACAAACATCTTCTAAAAAAATGTGTCTTCAGGTGATCGCCATTATCGTTACCTTATCACTCACAGGAGCGGGGAAAAGGAAAAGAGGGAGAGAGCAAATGTGGACAGAAAGAAAACGGCAGGGACGAGCATCCTGAGCTCTGAGAGGATTTGAACATGACACAGATGAGGAGAGAGACTAATTCACAATAAGTCTGTGAAACGACCATTGATCGGACAATAATACAAAATAAAAAAACTGTTGTCACTTTGACTGTGGGGACGTCGTACAACGGCTTTGTGGTTCAGTTGCGTTATGATTTTCACGCTGTGTTTAACAGAGGCACCAACCACTGACATCATGACAATATGAAAGAGGCAGCTGGTGAACCTGGTGTGTGTTCATCTGTGGAAACATGAAACTGTGATTGTTGTCACTAACAGCTACTTATAGTGCGTTCATTGTGCAGTACCTGACTGTCTCCACACGGGTCAGTGACTCCTGAAACTGTCTTTTTAACACTCGTCTGTGTTCGGCTGTTTGTCGAGCTCACACCTCAGGTGACACTTTTCCTTTAAATTACTCTCGAGGCACAAAAAGCCTGAAATGAATGATTGTAAACACAAGTGCTATTAATCGACTTGAGTCAAATTACCTCTGAGTCGCTGTTTAGTTGTGTTCAGCAAAGTGTTTCAGGTCTGTGAGCGAGGCCTCTTACTTCAAGGTCTGTGTTCACAGGTGAGAAGAGAGGAGTTTGTATTATCCTGCGTTTGTCAGATGAATGAATCGTGATTTCTTTTAAGACTTTGGGAGAAACTGGGGCTAGTTTTTAAATGTATCTGAGAACTGAAGGATGAGTAAGTACACTGGTGCTTTAGTTTTCACTTCACTGGTTGTCTTATCAGAGAGTAATCAAGCTAAAAACTACCACTGCATAATTAGTATTATCATACATGGTTCAGAAACTGTCTTGGTGATTTTCAAAGAATAAAAACAAAATTTAAATCTATGGTAAAATCTTTTAAACTTTGAAAACCTTGAGGATAAGATCTAACAGGATGTAAACACAAAGAAAAAAAGTAAAGGGCACATAATTATAGAGTCATCAGTTCTTTTCAGTATTATTATCATTATTATAACAATTATCACTAAAGACTTATTTAAGCGTTGGTTAAAAAAAGTGAAAATTCCTTTTGCTGGTGCACCTGCTCTCCCTCAAAGTTCATCATCATACCTCAGGGAGTGACACATTTCCCAGAATGCTTCACAACAAACCAACAGACAATGGGCCTGATGTGTTTGAATGGAGCAGCCGAGTGAAAAACACAGAACTGACGACATGATGACAGAAGGAGAATGAGTGCTTTCAAAAACATAAAAGGTGAGAAGCTGATTATGATTCTGAGGGAAGGAAGTAGCTGTAGATATGAGCTGACATACACACACACACAAACACACACACACACACACACACTCAGACACACGATGGCTTCCCTGCTCACTGACACTCAAACCCATTTTCCCAACGGTTGAAAAGTTTTTAATAAACTTTTAATGACCACTCCAAGAACACACCCTGTCCTACGAGTGCTACTTTTCAAATGCTTCTCTCTCTCTCTTCGTTACACACACACACACACACTCACAACGACACACACACACACACACACACACACACACACACACACACACACACACAGAGGGTCCTGTCAGGGCTAACTAAGCGGAGTGGCGGGCCGGCCAGGGTTTGGATTGGCTGGACAGGGGTTGCTGGGGGTTACTGTGGATTTGCCGGACCACCTGCTGAGACTCAGCCGCCAACTGACTGAAAACATTTACATCAGAAACCACCCAGGAGAGAGACAGACAGAGACAGAGGGAAAAAACCAAGAGAGAGCGGAAGTTAAGGAAAGAAAGAAAGTTTGTTCCAAATATTGGAAACGTCAGATGACCTCACTTCCTCTTCCTGTTGCCGATGAACTTCAGATGAAGCCTCACTGGCCTTTAACCTCAAATAACTGTAGAACTGAAACTGTGATTTACGACCAGTTGCCCCCAGAACCACAGAAAACACTGGAAAAACGTCCCAACATTGCAGTTTTTGCCGGACGGAGGAAGGTTCCAGCTGCCTGTTGTTTCACAGACCTGTCTCCTCACATGTGTTTTACAGCAAGGGGGGGTTGGGGGGGGGCTGCACCTGCAGGGGCAGGGCAGTGGAGGTGGGGGTCTTCTGCCGTTGTCTGGGGCTGATGAACTCAAACTATATTTCCGCAGAGCCAGGGAGTGTTGTGCAAGGTGTGTGAGTCCCCCCCCCCCCCCCACACACACACACGCAGTCAGAGCTGTTTGTGTGCACAGGGGAGTGTTTGGCCCACAGTCAGGGCAACAACAACGTTTCATTGACAACAACACAAAAGGTTGGGTGACCGTTGGACCTCGGCTGGGCCAGAATTTATGTTTTTGTTTTTGTCGTTTACTCTCAGAAAACCCAACTGTTCTCGATTCTGATGGTTTCAACCGTCAGAGGATTGTGGCTCAGGCTCCAGTTTCTGATGTACGAATATATAGTTTATATTCCTGCCAAGAGGGTTACACTTTGACCCCAGTTTGTTTGTTTGTTATGTAAAGGTCAGGGAGGAACACGTTGACGTTTTCACTGATTCACTGAGAAAATTAATAATTTCTCTTTTACACACATACTCCTCCTCAATCTAGTTTTTTAACTATTGTAACTTTTGAATAAATATGTCTGTGAGTTCAACACAAGTCATTGCAACTTGTATTTATTCATTTAATTGTTAAATAGATGCTCTTTAGGAGTAAAACAAACTATATAGTACTTTATTGGAAAGTAGAGAAACTTTCATGACAGTAAATCTGACTTATTTTGTAGAATAGAAGTTTTGTAAGTATATTTTAAAGTATTTTAAATGTAGGTATTTATTCATCTACTCTTGAAAGCTGTATAGTGTTTGTTCCGTGCTCGAATAGGAGCATGAAAGCATCGGCCTCCGAGGTCGAGCTGCTGATCATCGTGCTAAACGAATGGAAATGAACACCGGAGCAACTGAACTGACAAAAATTCAATTATAACAAAGAGTAGATCCAGGTCAGATTTCGCTCATAATCAGCTTAATTTCAATCCCAGAGATTGAGCCGGTTCTGGTACCGCGACTGTTTTCAGATGCAGGGCTCCGCTGTGGCCCCTGCCCCCCCGACCAAAACTATCTATCCCCTCATGTATAAGGGCTCCGGGTCCATATGGGGGTCCCCCTCAACACCCCACTCTCTCTCCTGTGTGTTTGTGTGTGTGTGTGTGTGTTGGGGGGAGGTGGGTGAGTGAGTTTGGTGTGGGGTGGGGTGTGGGGGGGGGGGGGGTACTCTGACCCGCAAACTGACCCCCTCAAACTTCAAACTGAATACTTCTGGCAGTTACCAGGACGACAGAGCTCTCCAAGCCTTATCCTACTTACTGGGACGAGACGAGGAGCGAGGAGGAGGAGGAGGAGGAGGAGGAGGAGGAGGAGGAGGAGGAAGAGGAGGAGGAGGAGGAGGGTGAGGAGGAGGAGGAGGGAGAGAACAGTGTGGACAGAGAGAGGGAGAGAGAGAGAGAGAGGGGGGGGCAGGGGGAGGGCAGCCAGGCAGAAAGCGAGAGTTGCTGCTGTTGCATCTCTGTGTGTTTTTTCATGAGTAGACAGTTTACTGGGAGATTATTCACAGTCTGGTATTTAGCCTTATTAGGGCCACTGCTCCCAATACAGACGTCCCCTCCCATCACAGCCACACTCAGGCTTTTTGTGTTTATTTGTGTGTAGGTGATTTTGTGTTTTTTTTTCCTCTCTCTTCATATAAAGAACATATTAAACTTCTATCCAGTGCACATTGTGTCCTTTCTACTACTAGTTCACAATGAAGCTGCAAAGTGAGGAAAAGTTATTTTGGGCTTCCAGGGCCGCAGAAGTTAAAAAACCTGAAGATATAAATTAAGTGAAAAACAGTTTAAGGAACATCCAGAGATTATAGACATAAAACTATATATTATATTATCACTACAAGAGATAATATCAGAAAATATCTGATCAGGGTTCAGGAGATAAAAGTAACAGTTAAATATTTTTTGAAAAGTAACTGACTCTCTAGATTCATCAGATCTGTCACCACCATATTCAAGAATTTTGAGAACTTTACGGTGCTATTTTAAAATGTATTTATAATTGTCATGATTCAATTTGCCACCTTCAACATTATTCTAGAATTTGCTATCAAACTGACCCATGAAAAGCTTCTAGGGTACAAAGATGGGAGATTTGGGAGCTTTCCTTCCCCGCATCACTTGTGGCGTGATGGTAATAAGATCATTTACATCATGATTCCTTCAGGCTGCTCTTCTTCACGAGCTGTAAACCACTTAGTATATGACGCTTTATGGTTGACAGCTTCCTTTAAGTGTCATACAAACCTCCCTCCTTGCTGCTAAATGTCCTGTAGGCCTGTTAGTAAACATGGCCAGAGGCTCATTCCTGCTAAGATTCACACACAGCAAGAGTCCTGTCAACTCCACTGAGGGACTTAGACGTGGACGGACAGAGAGACAGACGGGGCTAAAGAAACAGGGTTCACCGTCATTGTGTGCGGGTTGTGAATGTGTGACAGTGTTGACTCGAGGGGAGCAGCTCACTGAGATCTGATAGAAGACGACTCACAATCAATAGTGTCCGTGTTTGTGTCCCGGGGCTAGGCTGTCCCTCAGCGGCCCCGAGGACTGAAGTGATTGATCAATCTCAGCTTTAATCTGTGCTCGACAGCTTCACCTGGCTCGTTCCCAAGGCCACGCACCCTATCAGCAGGAGCCGGCCCTCTCCGAGCTGGGACCGTCGGCAGCAGTTGATGGTGCCAAAGGTCCCGTCTGCACCGTCCCTTCCTTTATATCCAGTTAAATAATGTCCAGTCCTGTCCTGCTACCCCACTTTGTCCTATCTCGCAATGTCCTGTTCCGTTTCATCTCACCCTAATATGTTCAGTGCCATCCTTTCTTTATGTCCTTTCTCAGGCTGCTTCTTCTTTTCTAGTCCCTTGTCCTTCCCTTCCTTGTCCTAGAAACCCATTTTTTATGTCCAGTGCTCGATCGTTTATATCTTTCTTCTCCTGTACAGTCCATTTCTGACATGTCCTCTCATTCTGCCTGTATTCTTTTCCTGTCCTGCCCGGTCAGACCTGTTCTTAGATCCCATTTCATCCTTTCATACTGTGTCCTGTTCCGTCTTGTCTGTAACATCTTGTCCAGTCCCGTCATCTACCGTCCTGTCCCTTTTGTAATATGTCCCGTGTCCTTGTGCCTGTCCTCTCACCTACACTCCCTGATTACCCATCTTGTTGGGATCTTATCCTACATCTCGTACCACTCAGTCCTGTCCATACTGTATCTTTCATCTGTCTTGCTGTGTCGTGCCCTGCTTTGTCTTTTACTGTCCTTTTCTAGCTCTGTCCCATCACACCCTCCTCTACTCGTCCTGATCATACAAATGGTATTTTTGTTGCCATGTCCAGTTAAGATTCAATCTCGGCTCATCCTGTATCACCATGTCCCTGTTGTCTCCTCCTTAGATGGAATTAACCGTCTTGTCTTGACTGAACTTGATTTCTCAGTCTGCTCCTGATGAATCTGTACGTTTCCTTCCCTGTGCCAACGATGTACAAACCAGCAGAATATAAATTGTGCTTTAAAAAGGACGGATTTTAACAGAAACCTTTATAAATATTCAACTCCATTAACAAGAGACCTGAGACCCCACAGGCTGCTGCAGTGGCCTAAAGAGCAGAAAATATAATTCCAATATTCTTTTTGGAACCTGACTTCTAGTCGCCCTATTCAAGCTTTTAATATGTGTTATGTCAAATTCTTTAATAGAGTATTTTCTGTGTGGACTTAGCTGAATAAAATCTTTTATATGAACAGGAATCGTCGACCTCTGATTCGTGTTCTCGCATATTTTGAGCTGCAGTATTTTATTTTTTCCAACTTGTACTGACCTATAATCTTTTCTTACAGTGTGAAGTATTTAATGTCTTTATGTGTCCATTCTGTTTTTATAGACACTCTCTGGGTTCACCCCGGTGTGTCTTATTCTGTCTTTTCATATATTTAGCATTTTGCTCTGTTCTGATTTTGTCATGAAACATTTAGAAATGTTCTAATTTGATGTTTTTTTTAAATAAAAAGCTGTTTTAACAACTTGTGTCTCTTACGTTTTACGGTGATGTTATAACTGACAGAAATTATGTCCTAAAATAATGTGTAATATCTCATTAATTTGGTACAGAAATATGGATTCATACATATTTGTTTTATTTACGTTACACCACACATCATGACGACCTTATTGTGAGTCTGCCTTCTGAATACAAGTTATTGTACCGATTGTCCAGACGTCTGAAGTGCACAGGGTAATCTACAGCGTGTGTCCCGTGGGCTCCCAGTGGGACGGAGAGGATGTTCACATTAACGCGGCGGCTGTGAACTTGCGCCTCCGGCTGAGCACGGCTAACGGTCCCTAAACCTCCCTCAGGGCCGTGTGGCATGTTCCAGCTCCGTCAGTCGGCAAATCGGTAAGTGATCCTGGCTGTCATTTAATCAATATGAACAGGCAGCAGCTGACACACATCATGGTCTCCCCCGGGGGCCATTGTCAAGACGCAATATGAAGGGAAAAAAACATCTGAGTGGGTGTGTGTGTGTGGGTGTGTAGGCGTGTGAGTGTGTATGTGTGTCTGTGTGTCAGCTTTCATGTTATATTTGATCCACTTTTCATTGACTTTTATTGTTAAAATGCTGGTTAAGAGCATCTGGTCTCTTATTGTGTTAGAGTCAAAATAAAGGGGCGTAGCAGTTATTTCAGCCGTTAATAAATCAAAGTAATTTCTTACACATTAGAGTAAGAACCTATTGATTTATGGATTTATTGTTAATAATCTATATTTATTGAGGCAATGAGAACGACGACTGATTCTCCAGTTTAGGGTTTTGCGTTGAGACATCAGAATTTGAACAGACAGGTGAACAGCTCTTTGTGCTTCACGGTGCAGCTTCAGGGTTCCAGGGCGTCAGATGCTCTTTAGTTGCCACGATTCAATAACTTATTCACTTTATGCAGTTTCAGAAACAAAATGGCAAACCAGCTGCAGGTTCAAACAATCAGCCCACTCCAAACAGGCAGGTTTAGAACTCCACCACCTTTTCAGACTCCACCAGTTTAACCAAAGAGGTCAAACATTTGCTGCTTGGTGTCTTTGTAAATTGAATATATTTGGATTTGTGACTCTGGGATTTGTGACATTCTTTTAACATATGAAACAATAAATAAAAAAAAACATATTGATAGTTTCAGGATGATAAAGTACAACAGGGGCTACTTCCTTCCTTCCCTCCCCTCGTCTCCTCTCCTCTCCTCATCTCCTTTCCTTACTCTCCTCTTCTCTCCTAACGTGAGACAGTGAAATCTCATCCAGCCACTCTGCCTGCCCTTGTAGCCAGCAGGGAGGGACATGTCACTTCACTTGTGTGTGTCTGTGTGTGTGTGTCCCTTACTGCGCAACACACAGCGACGAGAGCAGGGGGGGGGGGGGGGTGACAGGGCTCTGATCTCTCAGATAGGGAGATAGCCACCTGGTTCAAATGGCTCGCTTGTTCCTCGCCGTCACTTGATCGGCGTGTGAACTGACTCCTCTTATTTACAATCAAATGCTGCTGCACTGACCTGCCCAACCCAGCCCAGGCCAGACCTGTCTCCCTCTCGCTCTGCCCTATATATTATATTGCCATGTCTCTCTCTCTCTCTCTCTCTCTCTCTCTCTCTCTCTCTCTCTCCCTAACACACACACACAGGTAAAATCTGCGATGGAAACTTCCAGAGGTTGAGCCGGTTATGATCATGAAACACAACACTGACACAGCCGTAGCTTGTTGTCCAGAGGAAGAAAAACCCTGTTTAACTCCTGAACATCTGATATGACATGATAATGTTTCAATCTATAGGCCCTTTACCAACGCATCGGTGTTGTGTGGTCATGTGATGCAGGTCTGAGCCGGGAGATAAGGGAGACGATTCCTCAGGACTCAGTTCATTCAGAGTCAGTTAGAGAGACGACAGGAGACATGAGACTTTATTTAAAGATGATGTGAGAAATTTTATAAATCAACACATTGTAAAACCGTATGTGAATTTAAAGTATAATTAATATCTGTGAGTACAGTCACACCCATTGTCCATTACATAGATATCATTTCCCTTTTGTTTGTGATTTTAGTGAAATTGAAGATAAAGTCCACTGCATGTCAATTTTTTCACATGTAAATTCAATGGCAGGAATTTTTTTTCATTTCTGATGCAGATTAATACATAAATCTGTGGATGTGTTCTATGAAGGAAGCAGATTTAATTTGAGAGGATTGAACAAAGTGTCGTCTAAATGCTAATTCAATATTTTAAAATCTGAGAGTTTCTAGTGGCTGTAAAACTTATGTCTGCAGACATCTTTATTGATGGCTACAACAAACTTTATCCTATTTAAGCAGAAAATACTTCTGATCGAGAAACAGCCCTGATGTTGTATTTGAGTGCAGTTAAAACGAATTAGGAAACGAACACACAACCGCAGAGTGTTCTCAGCAACACTGGTGCGTTTCAAAACTAACACGTCTTCGTGTGGATGTATCCTGATAATCCATTTTATCTAATCTAATCTAATCTGATCTAATCTACTCTAAAGATGATAGTGAAGATTGTGCAAAGGTTCACTCACAGCTCTGCACAGATTAAACAGCAGTTAGGATTTAATGCCCTCGATTAGTGACTCAAATTGGAGGAAGAAGTGGAGGAACAGATTGTAAATTATTTCACGGAAGAATCTAGTGGAAAATCACAAATTCCCGTTTGTTTCTCCCTCAGTCTGACTCAGGGAGAAACAACTTGCATCTGCCTGTCTGTCTGCCTGTCTGTCTGTCTGTCTGTCTGTCTGTCTGTCTGTCTGCCTGCCTGTCTGTCTGTCTGTCTGTCTGTCTGTCCGTCTGTAACTGTCCTGTCTGATTATCTCTCCCTGTTGGCCCCGGGGGGACACCCACACTGAAAGAGGCCACTCTTCCATTCAACAACAGCTTCTGTCAGAGAGACTGGAGAGGGAGAGAGGGAGAGAGGGGGAGACCTCAGAGTCACCAGCTCCAGAATAGCCCGATAGTGAATGATGCAATCAATCGAAATCTACACTACAGTCGATACCATCCACTGGGAACGAGGTTTTACGCACAATAAAAGAAAATTGCTCTTCTTACAGTAGCGGCTGAACAAATGCTGAAATGTTAAAAGGGAAGGGTCCATGCAATGGTTTCAGAAAAGCAGATTATATTCAAACCGAACACGTTTCAGCCGTGAACATCCCGCAGCTGCCTCTCAGGAGAGTGACAGTGGGCGAGGAGCAGATCATATATGAACAAACAACTATATCAAAACATGAAACACAAGAGTTTGACTCCTGTAAGCCACTTGGAGTCAAAACAAGCTGATGTGCAGATATTTACGATCTGAATGAGCTCCGTGCTGTAGATCACACATGTGGGATATGGTGTAAATCTGTAGGATGACAAGCTGTCCGATTCAATTACGCTTTTAATTATGTTATTGTGACATTATTGTCATCTTAAAGATTAATAGGGCCAGTAAAGCAGCCATTTTACAGCTTTTATGAGCTGCTGCAGTTAATAAATAAGTAGGACTGGCAATTTGAAGTCAGCTGTAGGTGTGGTTTAGGAGGACAGATTGTATTGACAGTACACTCATACAGCAGAATGCATTTCCTAATGAAGGACACACTTTCAGACATGCACTGATGTCTGGGGCTGCATGTGAGTCACTCCACATATTTTCCAGAACCATGTCACAGTGAGCAGATGTGAGAATATGGCAAGAAAATGTCTGGAAAAATTCCAAGCTGGTGAGTGGGCGTGGCGCGTTGCTGATGCTTCTTAAACTGGACGGATGCAAAGGTGGAACAATTCAAATGTCTCAGGTTGAAGAAGAGGTGTCAAACATTTAGAGGACGCAGATGAAGATGTCAACTTGAAAAGACGATAAGGTTTCAAGTGTTTTGCCGAAGCAGAATTCATACGTCATGTCCTGCCTCCTGCTGAAAAACTCTGACCCCGACTATCTCCTGCTGCGTTCTTCACATGTGAGAGACAAAGTCTGGAAAGTGTCCAGGTCCCAATTTAACGGACATTTTCCAGAGTTCACGTCTGAAAACAGCAGC
Organism: Platichthys flesus; assembly: GCF_949316205.1. NCBI lineage: Eukaryota > Metazoa > Chordata > Actinopteri > Pleuronectiformes > Pleuronectidae > Platichthys > Platichthys flesus. Next base: position 3,888,220 of record NC_084953.1, on the reverse strand, counting down.
AAGTTGAATCTATTTTGTTTGGAGAACAAAGATGAAGTCAGGCAGGGTTCAATCTGCTGGTTGCTCAGCTTCCATTTGACGTTACGAGCCACAGTGTCCGACAGAGAGAAAGGCGGGGTTGGTGAGTAATTTAGTCAACGGGTGGAAGACAGTGTAAGTAAACCAGCAGAGGTTGACGGGTCAGATGAATAATTCACCGCTGAAAGAGATATGGCATTTCCACATGGAGGAATGTAATCTGCACGGTGACGTGTGTCAACGTGATTTGTTTTAACAGAGGTTTCAATCCCTCAGCTTGTGTCTGCTGCCGAGGCCGGCACACAAACAGCATTTTGGAAATTAAGAGGATGTTTTCATCCACTGAGCAGGGAAGCATTTATCTGATGTGTGGGGGAAAAGATGGAGGAAACACAAGTGTGGTCTGGATGGTGTGTTCGAAGAATGAGCCGTTAACTGGGGACAAATTGGGACAAAATATTTTCCCCTAAAAAGTAGATTTTTGGGTCAAGTTAAATGCAAATTCAAGGTTAGGTTTAAGGTATAAAATCCAGGAAATTAATACAAGTGTACATTATGTCTCTAAAAGTTACCAATAACAATGTGTGGGGGTTTAGTGAGATGTGTTCTTTTGGTCTTTTTATTTGAATCAATGTGTATGTGTGTGCTACTCATGTTGTGGAACATACAACTGTAATCATGTAACAATAATTCAATTTTGAATTGTGAATATATGTTTAAAGGTTAAGTTTCATGTGTATTTGTGTGTGTGTGTGTGTGTGTGTGTGTGTGTTTGTGTGTGTTTTGCAGAGCTGTCATGTCGATGCCACTGACAAAGCCTTTGAACGACTACATTATCTCTTTGACACTTTGTAATGTAAACCTATACCTTTAAAAACACACTCACACCTTGAGTCCTGGAGAGCTCTTTAAAACTCACACACCCAAACTATCTGGTGTCAACCACTGACATGTGGAGATGTAAGCTCCTCTCACTCCGATGCTTCTGATTCCACACTGATGCTAATGAGAGATATTAGCAGTCGGCTAAAGCTGGTGTTGTAGGCGCTTTACTCCACTTTACACAGTTTATACTATAACACACTCCGGTCCAACCTTAGATACTAACCCAAACAATCTATGAGGGGTCCTGGAGACCAGAGGCTCTCAATAACAGCTCAAGTAAAATACTTTATACTGACTTATACTTTTGTTATTTTGTAATTTTAAGGAAATAGGCCATGAACGTGATGGACATGCACACAACACACTGTCGCACAAACATACAATGACAAACACACATTCATTTCCCCCTGCATCCATTCAGAAGGCTTGTGCATGTCACTGCACGCACCCCCAGACCACCACCACTATATCCTATACTTTTATTTTGAAAGGCAACCCTCTCAGCACAGGCGAACAAACCGTAGCTGCCCCGTCATTGTGCATCGACAACACAACACAACACAGGCCTGTATAATGTGATATAAAATGATTTATTCTTTTGGTATATTTTGACGTTTTTAATAGTTTCAAAACAGTTTTATTTTTCCATTAGAACGGGCCATGAAAAGCATGATGGGAGTTATTTCACCCACTTCGGCCCCACTTTCCCTCAATGTGCATTTGTGGATGTGTCATATTCTAAATTAGGACAACCCCCCCCCCCCCCCCCCTCTTCTCCCAGTTTAATGTGCGAGTGGAGTTGTTGGTCAACAGTTGGGTCGGGGGGCCAGGCAGAGGGATGGAGGGGCGGATGGAGGGGGGGGACACAGGGAACAATGGAGGGTGCTGTTGTGCGCTGGAGTCGGTGGAGGGAGAGAGAGAGGGATGACAGAGAGAAAGAGGTTAGTGTCTGTGCTGGGAAACGAGAGCAGAGGAGGGAGGGCTCCTGTGTCTGTTGGCTTGTTAATGATGATTCAGTCCCAGCAGCTCAGCAGCCTGGACCCTCTGAATGTCCACAAACTGGGACCAGCACCACAGACACACACATCCAACTGCACATGTGACAAGTCATTACCATTATACAAACGGACTTTAGATCAGGAGATATTTAAATCATTGGATACAAATGAGAAATCACAAATTACTTATAGTATAATCTTGCTTTAAAATCGACCAGTTAAGTTAATGAATAGAAAGTTGTCTTGTGCTCGATCTTAATATTGTAGAGGAATAAAAACTCTCCATTTCTTTTGACGTGTAAAACAATAATAAATCAAATAGCTTCTATCTGACCGCACTTTCGTTTGAGGACTGTGTTGCACAACGAAAAGTTTGATTAACCATTTGTTTAAACGTCGTGCAACAAGTGACGATGACGAAAAAACCTACAGAGCCTTTCAGAAGAAAAAGACCCGTCCCTGCTGCACATTTTCAGACCATCAGCGACCATCTCCTCTCTCTCTACGGGGGATCCCTCCCTTCCTCCCCCGACTCCCCATCCACATCCCGGGGCTTTGCCCGGCTGTTGAGCTGCTCATGGGCGGCAGTCAGCCGGGAAACCTGCTCCCACTGTTCCAGTCCAGCGACGCGCTGCAGGGAATCGCTTCAAAGTCCAGAGAAATAATATGAAATAT
>NC_084953.1:3873144-3883144 GCF_949316205.1 Platichthys flesus | reverse complement strand
CTACTGGCTGCCATTCAGTCCCTCTATGCTCCAAACACACACACGCACACACACTGTAACACACACACACTGTAACACACACACACTGAAACACACACACACGACAGCTCTCTGCTCTGACAGTTTTGCTATTCAACCGTTCTCTCAGAGATGTTGTTGAACCTTAAAAACAGCTTCTGGGCTGCAGAGTAATGACAGAAGAAGAAGAAGAAGAAGAAGAAGAAGAAGAAGAAGAAGAAGAAGAAGAAGAGAGGAAGTTCATTTCGTTCTCTCTCTTTAATTCTCCAGCTTCAGCCCGACAGAGAGATTCACTTCACTCATAACTTCATATCTGTAAATGCAGAGCTGCTCTATAACTCTACATCCATTAGAAGAACAAGGTTAAAAGGCCCAATCTGCATCTTCTTCTTTTCAAAATCTGACATGAGTCTTTTTCACAAAATAAAAACACGAGGAAAACATAAAAGAGAAATAGGTACAATTAGATTCATGTTTTGATTCTGTAAAATATGTATTTGATGTATTAGTTGTCCTGTCAAAACACCATTCAGAAATATAGCATTAAAAGTATTTTGTGCTGTAGTTACAGTAATTAAAATATTTATCCTCAAGCCTGTAATGACACTAAATAAAGTAATAAAAGTAAACTGAGTTGAAAAGCTTCAATAAAGGTTTGTAGTTTATTTTTTAAAACATTGTTGTAAAGTTATTAAAGGCCAGTGGAGCTATTATGGAATACTCTAACTTTTACCAGCAGACTTAGAGGAGGATTTTTTTTATGTTGAAAAATGTTTAACTTTATAAAATGTAGATACTCAACACTTGAAGTGAACGGAAACACATTTAAGGAGCAGGGGGCAGCTTCGTCTGTGGGTGACGTCACCGTGTCCCCTCCTCCTTATTATCCACAACGTGGTGAAAAAGGAAAGTGGCTCTCGTAGGATTACAGGGACACTAAGCTCGTTTTGTTTGTGTGTGTGTGTGCGTGAGGGGGGTCATTTGACCTAATTTTAAGAAAACCATATAATCTCCACAACAAACTATAGGATTTGGCAAACGACCAGTAGCCTATAAACTGTGGGTAGATGGTATTTAGTCGTTTAATTGAAATTATATTAAAGCAAAAATGTATTTATCTAACTTTCCATCCGAGGCCTTTTAAAATGGTCCGTGACCTGCTGAGGCTGAATCACGTCACCAACAGCAGCCAATCATTTTTACACCTATGTAATGAAACACTTCAATGTTGTGATTAAGACACACACACACACACACACACTCATAGATAACATCTGGGAGGTTTCTCTCTCTCTCTCTTTTTTTCTAACCGGGGGCAAAATAAAAAAGCAGAGGCGCGCGCTTACCACCTGTTGCAGTCCAAATATCCTGGAGCTGCGACAGCCAGACTCCGCACGCGAGCAACAGAGGGATGGATGGATGAATAAGTGGATGCATAGATGGATGGATGGATGGATGGAGCCTATATACATCCAAGAGAACACACCTTGTTCCTACGACAACCAGACACACTTTTATTTCACACGCACCAAGTGTCCCCGTGCGCAGTATGTGCGTAAAAGCGGTGCAACGCTGCGGACACTTGATTCCCTGGATCACCGGGGCCCTGCTGCCGCGGCGCCTTTATTTAATGTTTGAACAGGAGCTTAAAGCGCCTCCGAGATTAAATCACATTTTGGAAAAAGCACTGGGGCAAAATGTGGGCTAATATTATTCTACGGAGATAGCGCGATATCAGTGTTTTCAGTGTGAGCGTTCACCGTGGCCTAGTTCTGGCCTCACGCACATGGGAAGGGACTATTCTTGATCCTATTCCTTATTTATTGACAACAGCTTTGACAAGAACATACAGATAAATACAAATTTCGGATAAGCAGAGAAGCAACAACACTTTGAAATCCAGCAGCAAAAAAAAAGGTGGGAATGGTTTTTATGGTTTTGTTTCTAAAAAAGAAAGAAGCCGTTTGGGCCTTTAGTGGTGAATCCTCCTCCTGCCGCCGTCCATCTTTACAGGCGTTACAAATAAGCTGCAGCTTTTAATGACACTCCACAGAAGATACACTGCTTATTATGTGCATCCATTGAAAAACCTCCACCCCCACATCAAAGCTGCTGCAGTCGGGAGAAAATGTAATAATTTCTCGGGGCCTCGGGGCCTGCAGGGGCCCGGTGTTCGCGAACAAGAGGAGGAAAAGGGACTTTAATGCGTCTGTACTCGTCCAACCTTTCAAAAACAACGTGTTTATCACCGGTGTTCTCGGCTATTACAACCAATTGAGCTGCTCCGATCAATAATTAATGGCGCAACCAACGATCCCCTGACCTCTTGAAGAGTGAGAGAGAGAGAGAGAGAGAGAGAGAGAGAGAGAGAGAGAGAGAGAGAGAGAGAGAGAGAGAGGGAAAGAGAGGGAAAGAGGGGTGGGTGGGTGGGGGGGACCGATAAATACCGAGGGGCCTCTTCAAATATTCATCCACCGGTTAATGTGAGCTGTGCTCCCCGGGGACCAGGCCTGCAAGACACAACGGCCCTAATCTATCTCTACACACACACACACTCACACACACACTCACACACTCCCACCAGACTCAGATTTAAAAAACCGTTAGACAAAGCTGTTCGCCCATCATAAGGATTATGATAATTAATATGTATTATTATTATTGTGACTATCATTATTATTAACAGTATTAATATTATTCTTACTGTTTATTATTATTATTATTATTATTACTACAGGAGGGTGAAGTTTTGAAAAGCAGAGAGAGACGCATGGGAACGTTTTTGTGGAACCGGATCCGTTCCTTCAGACGCGGGAGGAGCGAGCACCGGGAGTCACCGGAGAGCTTGAACCGTGACAACCGGGGTTAACGGGAACCAGCAGGGTCCGTTTGAATCACACATCAAATTAAAGCGGCCTCACTCGACACGGTGTAACGCGGGGTTATCTCATGAAGAGTCCCGCTGCAGCTGGCTGCTTTCAAACCCTCTCACCCTGAGATCTGAGCGAACATTCAGGCTGACGTGCAGGAGGAGAAACACAGAATGTGTCCCGAAAATAAACGACAAATATCAGATTAAATAAAACTAAATACGAAGAGAAAAGGCTGCAGAAGCGTTTCAGGCCTGAGCTCATTGTGTTTATTTACTTGTGTAAATACTCAGATATCTAGATATGCTGCTGCCACAGTCATGAGTCATTAGAAAATTGAAAAATCCCCCAATGACACGAGTTGTCAGTTAGTTTACACATATTTAAAATAAGAGTAAATTTGATTTATGCTGCTGTTATTAGTGATGTGGGATTATCTCTGTCCCATTCAAACACAGGCCCGTATAGACACTGCAAATAATACATAATGCATTTTGAATTAATTAAAAAAAACAAGAGAGATGATTTTAAAATGTGAACTAGATGCTATTGTGTTTAAAAAAAATCTATGTTATGATAGATTATAGAAATAGAGAAATGACTCTCTACCTGGGGACGATGGTTATTTTGGTGGTAAAAATCTTCCCCCTTTTTAGGAAACAGGCAACAAAGTTTGTCTTGATGGGCCCATCCGCAGGAACTGGGAAAACAGATGACAAGTGGGAATTATTTTGATCAGTTCCTACTAAAATAAAAAAAAGTTTAAATTCTGTTAATTAAAAATATAGTACGTTGTTCTCTTAAATATAGTAAAGAGTCGTAGGTGAATTTACAGTAAAAAAAATAATACACAACTGCAGAAAAAAAATAACTGATGACAACTCAACGTGTGTGAAAACAAAATCAAAACTCAAACAATTTCAAGTATCCAAATTTCCAAAATTTATTCATTTCAAACTGCATATTGAAAAAAAAAATATACTCAGCTGAAAGTGTAACTGTTATAAGGATGGTATTAGTTTCCGGTATATATACATGGAGTGGTTGGCTTATGCGTACAGGCCACAATTTTTAAAATACAACTACGGGAATGAATTTTGAAATAAAAACTTAAAATATCACAGTAAATATACAGAAATTGTACAAATCAATTAGGAAATAAAGAGCACAAGCGTCATACCTCTAACAGATGAAAAATGGGAGACGGAAATATAAATTAACAACCTAGATTTTAAGCTGTATGAGAGAAAAAAGTGTCTTATCTTTTTTTTTATAAAGAAATTAAAATGTTTTAGTAACATTGACCTTAAATGAAAAATAAAAAACAGTGTTACCTGCTTCGTCCCTTTTCTTTCCAATGATTTTCAGTAATACAGGAGCATAACTGATCGCTCCCCTGTGTTTCCAGCTCTGACATTTTTCACGTTTCATATTTTTCTGCAGAACGGCTGTTGATTTATATATATATATATATATATATATATATATATATATATATATATATATATATATATAAATATGTATATATAAAAAAACAGAAAGGAAAAAATGCAACCTCTTGCAGTTTAGCAAACAATTTCATCTGATTGTAATGTGTCTTTGATAAATACTGTACAAAAGGTGATTGCAATAATAAAACATTTGATTGCGACTCCCACTGTCTCGTCTTTCCAAACTTCATCCTCCAGCGAACAGGGGGATGTTCTCCTCTGGAGCTTCCTCTCAATCAAATGCAAGAAAAGAAAAAAGAGTCGTGTGTCCTTTTTTTCCCGGAGAACTTCTATACAACTTTTTCCCACCCCGAAATTTTTCTGTACAAAAATAGTCCAACGTTAAGTAGTCCACAGTTTCTCTTATAAAAGTTCATTTCTCTCTCTCTCTCTCTCTCTTTCTCTCTCTCTCTCTCTGACTCTCTCTCTCTCTCGCTTCTCTCTGGGCTGTGTCTCTTACATGTGTGTTAACGGCAGCGTGCCGTTGATCGTCGTCCCGGGCACGGCGCTCTGGTAGTGCCCGGACATGTGTAGCCGGGTCTGGGCGCTCTGCTCGCTGACCTCCGCCCCGGGCAGGTACATGCTGATCATGTCCCTCAGGTCCCCGCTTTGGCAGCCCGGAGCGGCCCGGTGGGACGACGAGGTGACGACGGGCGGGCTGGAGCTGCTGGATTCGGACTTCACCACCGAGGAGGGCCCCATGGAGCCCAGGCTGGTCATCCCCGGCGTGGACTGCTGGGAGTAGGACATGGAGTAGGTCGGGGAGCCGTTCATGTAGCTCTGGGAGCTGGCCATGGTGTTGTACTGCAGGGCGCTCATGTCGTAGCGGTGCATGGACTGCATCTGGCCCGCGTTGTGCGCGTTCAGCCCCGGGTGCTGGTAGCTCAGCTGGTCCTGCATCATGCCGTAGCCGCCGTTGGTCCAGCCGTTCATGTGCGCCGCGTAGCTGTCCATCCGCTGGTTCACGCCGCCGCCCAGACCCGAGCCCACCCCGACCCCAGACCCCATCCCGTTGCCTCCCGGAGCCAGCAGCCCGCCGGGCAAGGTGTACTTGTCCTTCTTCATGAGGGTCTTGGTTTTCCTCCGTGGCCGGTATTTGTAATCCGGATGCTCCTTCATGTGCAGGGCCCGCAGCCTCTTGGCTTCGTCGATGAAAGGTCTCTTCTCGCTCTCGGACAGAAGTTTCCACTCTGCGCCAAGCCTCTTGCTTATCTCCGAGTTGTGCATTTTGGGGTTCTCCTGGGCCATCTTCCTCCTCTGGCCTCGGGACCACACCATGAACGCGTTCATGGGTCTCTTTACGCGCTCCGGACTGTTCTTCGCGTTGGGGCCAGAGCCGGACGTGTTGGTGTTGCCCGGGCCCCCCGTGTTGGTCTGGGGAGCAGGGGGCTTCAGTTCGGTCTCCATCATGTTATACATCAGGAACAGCTTTTCAGGTGGAGCTCCCGTGCGGAGGAGAGAAACAACCCACACAGAGACAAACTCCACACGCCAGAGGCAGGACGCTGAGGATGAGGAGGAAGAGGAGGATGAGGAGCTGCTGCTGCTGCTGCCACAAGTTACCTGTCGATTTCTCTCTGGAACTTTTTCTCTGGAAAAAAACAACAAGCACCGAGCCGCGTCTCCCACACTCTCCCACTCAGTGGAGTCTCTCTGCGAGTGTGTGTCTGTGAGCGTGAGTCTTCTCCCGGTGGGCTCCTGCTATGTCGAGTCCACAAAACTTCTCCCGTCGCTTCTCCCAAAAAGCATCAACACACTGTACTTTTCGCCTGCGTCCTTCTGAGCCTTGACAACTCCAGATAGTTTTTGAACAAGTTAATAGACAACCATTCATGTGACGGGGCCGTCAGCGAATAAATGGCTTCAACCTGGCCAATCAGAGCGGCCTGCTCCCCTGACACACCAATGGGAGATCACACTTAGCATAAAGAGGAGGGGCCTCCCCTGCCCCGAGAAGCACACACACACACACACGCACACACACGCAAACACGCACAGGCTGCACATATGAGCCAACACTACATATTTACTATTTCCAGGCTTATGGAGACATTTCTCCGGGGACGTACACATGCTGCCTCTTCATGGGCAGTTTATAGCATCGAGCTGAGGAAGAGGAGAAAGAAGATTTAAAAAATAAAATTAGTTTGAGCTGCTTTGAAAACTTTACTTCAAAAACAGGAGTAAAAAGTTCGCAAATAAATGCAGAATACAGACTTTACTTTAATTGTTAATATGTAGTTATTTATTTTTTTTAATGTACAGATTAAATTCTGAAGATAAATCCAGTGCTTCGGATTTAAATAAAAACCAAAGTTCAATGAATGTTTTAAATAAAAATTCGTTATTATTCAAATGGGTATTGACATTAATGGTGTCACGTTCTCAGCCTCGTCCTGACACCGAGTCACGCTTCTGTTGTTCAAAATCAAAAAGTCACTAATTCCCCCACTTATGGCGCCAATAACATAACAACACTTAGATAAACTTTGTTAGTTCACTCAAAGCGCTGAATGGCGGTGGCGTGTGTGTGTGTGTGTGTGTGAGAGAGAGAGTGGGGGGGAAACACTGCTGGTTTTTAGCGTTGAAAAGAGGAAAGGTAATCCAAGATGTTTCCCCCTGCTCCCTTTGTTTAGTGAAGTTGAATGCCAACACACAGAAGGCAGACGGGCTCATCTCAGCGCAAATAAGCGGGTTTTGTTTGGGATGTTGTCGCTACATCTGTCCGGACAAAGACACAACTCCACTCCACTTCCACCGCCACAGCGCTGCTGTTGTTGCTGGTGCTTTGAGGGGTGATGGGGGTGAGGAGGGGGAGGAGGGGGAGGGCGAGGAGGACACCGGGCCGCACGAGGGGAGGAGAAATAAAGGTGAGGAATATTTTAAGATAAAGTGCGCGTTATTGGCACAAAAGGCGCAGCTCACTCGTATCAGCCTGAACAAGCGTGTCAGCCAATTAGTGTGAATGAGAAGCGGCCTCCACCTGCTTCACCTCACTACGGATCAAACTCACCGTTATTATTATTATTATATCACTATTATCACCATTATTATGGTATATGTGTAAATCACTGTTGGTTTGAATTCATGAAAAGAGCTCAATGTTTGATTATTATTTGAGTTTCGAAGTGTTGCTGACACTTGTTTTGCTTTTTCCCCCGGATCTCCATCTGAGGGCAAGGCGTCCTGCTGCGTGACACCAGCGCCGCCTACTGGACACAGGGAGAACTGCAGCCACACCGAGGCAGGGGGGTTCTCCAGGATGAATTGGTGCTGGCTGTTTTTAGAAGTTAGGCTGAAAGATATGAGAACTGCTAAAAATATTCTTCAAATTATATTCATTTCAAAAGGAAATAACAGAAAGAAAACGAGTGTTTCAGTCACAACCCACACGCACCACAGCTGTTACCTGTGCACCTCAAATAATTAAAGATAGATCGAGTACACACACCTGGAATAATTCAATTTAAATGCGTGTCCCTAGATTAAATCATAATTGAATGTGAATGGATCAAGCCTTATTATTTTGTTTTAGTCATTTGATAATAAATGGAGGGAGCGCAGCCCCCGTGCTCTCATTATTCCGGCCCCGGCAACCTTACATAAGATTCATCTTGTGCGTAATAGGCTGCGAGAGGCGACACATGCAGCTCGGTCCATTATAATGCAAGGTTGAAATGGGCCGCTCGGCTGTTATCTGCATCTGAGTGTGTTCCCCGCTACCTCTAATCTGCTTATGATAATAAAGGAACAGCGGGGCCCTGCAGCTTCCTGAAAGCAGGCCCCATCCAGCCGGGAATGGCCCTGCATCCACAATCATCCTGAATTAAAGCCGCTGCTTGACAAAACCCAGGAGGAACCGGCGGGGCGGTTCCCTCGGACCACTTGTAAGCCCCCCGCGACACCAGGTTGGGATGGAGACAACAAATACGGAGAGTGCAGCACGCTGAGATATCAAAATACTGTTGTGTGGTTACACAATTTCAGGTAATGGGATCTCTGCAAAAACAAGCCACAAGATAGAGCAACAATAATAAAACAAAAATAAAAAAAAGTGAGATATTATTCCAACAGCAGCCGCGAACTCTCGTGAAAAGTTTAAGCATTTTAAATGAAATACAAACTAAGTCTGAGCTGATCGTGGTGATTCTGGCCCACGTCAGTTCATCCGAAGGGAATTTAAATTTACGCAACATCTATAAAAGAGACTAATCCCGTCAAAGCGACGCATGGATGATAATTTGTAAGTAGAAGAGAGTTCAGGTGAAATGAAAATAAACTTGTGTGTTCTTGCCACTAGGGGCCGTGCCGGAGGCTGGAGACCAAGAAAACACTTAGAGGGAAGAACTGGGTGCAAATAAAATGTGGACAAATAAACAAGTTTATTTCCCCAAATAAATAGACGAATACAATTATTATAAATTTAGGAGGAAAACATAGATATATATTATATATATTTTTTTTAAATGTAAAAAAAAAAAAAATCTTTCCATAATAGATGTGGAGATTACTTATTTTATGTTGAACAAAAATGAATCAGATGTTAGCATGACGCTGTAAAAGTGACAAATATGTCGTCCAGCTATTAGACTCTAATAAATTAAATTATAGACTAATTTATAATAAGTACGGAAGATTAAATCTATAAAGTAATACTTGAGTGTAATATAATAAAAGTTTAATAGTCTCATAAAGGCGAATCAATCAAAGCAAACTCACTGCGATCTGTCTGATTTCTAATTCAAACGTCACAATTTAACGTTTTTTTAAAATACATAGAGGAATAATTAAAGTATATAAATTATATTAAATGACAGTTAATGTCAGATGTGATGAAGCTAAGGCCTGAAGCACAAATGTGTGTGTTGAGGAGAAAAACCAAACCGGGCCGCAGCAGCTCAGTCAAGCTCATGATGCCATGAGGTGTCATTCCACAACACTGCGTGATTTACACACACATATACACACACACACGTATACACACAGCCTACAGAGAGACTCACACTAACGTACACACTGAGACACACACACATACACACACACATCTCCACTGCTCTCCAACTTACTTCCAGTTTGGGAGTTGTCTTCCTCTCGTGTTGAAATAAAACAAGAAGCGGTTTTCCTTCATCCTCCACATCTTCCCGTCGCTTCCTCCCCCCGGTGGACCAGCCTCAGTCTGCCCGGGGCGCGGAGCTCCGTGCGCCGGCCGCGAAACAGTCCAACCCTCCGCGTCCTCTCCTCCGCCAGCCCACCGCGGTAGTCCGCGCCTTTTGGATCCGGCAGCCGGCGCGCTGTAGCGGCCGCGCAGCGCCGCGGTGCCACGCTGTCTGTATGGAGCTCCGCTGTCTTCTCTCCGCTCGCCCTGCAACAAGAAAAGCCGTTTATGGCGACACACAATGTGAAAAGGGGGCCGATTTAAAAAGAAGAATGCGAGCAAGAACAACAAAAGTCAGTTATAGCAAAGTCTATGCCTCTCCTCTCCTATCTTCCACCCCCTAGCTTAGCCCACATAATGAGCAGGAAAAAGCTTTATATTTTGTTCACTGGGTATTCACAGATAATTTGAAGCCATTGTTTCTGCCACAGATGGTTCTTTTTAATACAATAACGGTGCTCTTTGTG